>NC_056733.1:798729543-798784543 GCF_019279795.1 Protopterus annectens | reverse complement strand
ATACAGAAGTCATACCCGGGGTAAACCTACGATCTCCCATCCACTCATCACGATTCCTCTTGAAGAGAGTCAATGAGGGACTCTGCCTAACCTGGACTGGGATTTTATTCTAGAGTGAAGGGAGCCTCTGGGTTATGAATCTGTCCCTCCAGCATGTCCTATTTATTTCAGTGCTGAGGTTCAAGTCTCTCGAGCGTGTAGCTCGATAGGATTTGGATTTTCTGAGGTGCAGCATGTCCATTAATTCCAGGTTGGACATAGCTTTATACGTCAGGCACAGATCGCCTCTGAACAGGCGGTATGCCACTGAGTAGAGCTGGAGATTCTTTAACCGGGCAGCATATGGCATCTGTTTGAGCCCTTTGATCCTCTTGGTGAGGTACTTTTGGGGTCTTTCCAGTTGCTGCAGGTGTCTGGTAAGGTACATCCCAAAAGGGGCATTGTACTCAATTATGGGCCTGATGAGGGATGAGTAAAGAGGCACGATGACCTCCCCTGATCTAGATGTGACTCCCTTCATGATTAGGTGGGCTATATAAAATGTTTTTCTAACCACTTTGGCCACGTGGTTGTCAAATGAGAGATTGCTATCAACTTGGGTCCCCAGGTCCCTAATTACTTCTTCTGTACTTAATGGATTACCACCTATGTGGTAATTTGCTGGCACTTTGTTTTTGCCAAAGGGGATGACTATACACTTTTTGGCATTTAGCTTGAGGCCATGGCTCTGGCACCAGTTGTCTGTTTCTATGAGGCCCTTTTGGAGGATGCTTGTTTCGGCTGGAGAGTCGATTATGGCGCCCAGTTTGCAGTCATCTGCGAACTTGGTCAGCCACAGTCCTTCCGTGTTGGCCTGTACCTCCGAGAAATATATACTGAACAAGAGAGGTCCCAGGACTGAGCCTTGTGGGACGCCACTTGTAACTGGTTTGGAGTCTGACATGGCTCCAGCAATTCTAACCATGTGGGTTCTGTCCTTGAGCCAATTTGCAATCCATCTAGTGACATAGGGGTTTATATTTAAGCTGGTGAGCTTATCTATAATGCCCGAGTGGGGTATTGTATCGAAGGCTTTTGCGAGGTCCAGGTAGGCTGTGTGGACCACCTTCCCCTCATCAATGGCCTTGGTGACTGTTTCAAAGAAATCAACCAGGTTTAAGGGCAGGATCTGCCCTTAACAAAGCCGAACTGGGTAGGATCCAGTGTCTGTAGGTCCCCAATATCTTTATTTATGAGGTCCATGATTATCCTTTCCATAGCTTTGCAGACCAAGCTAGTCAGGCTTATGGGGCGATAGTTTCCAGGATCCATTGAGGCACCACCTTTGTGGAGAGGGACCACAGGTGCTGTACACCACTCTTTGGGTACATATCCTGTAGTAAGGCTGAGATTGAACAGTAGTTTTATGTTTGGGTTTAGCTCTTCTTGGAGTTCATGTAGGACGCAGCCCAGGACAATGTCTGGTCCCATTGATGCTGTATTTTTTGCTTTGGAGAGGGTGGCTCTTACCTGAGCATCCGAGATGTCAGGGGGGCAGCACTCTGCTGGAATAGATATTTGCCCTTTTGGTGGGGAGGGGGGGGAGAAGTTTGCGCTGAACCTGTCAGCTAGGATGTTGGCAATGTCTGTGGGTTCGGTGTATTTTTTGTCATTTTGGACTAATTCTGAGCATATCTGGGAATTACCACCCAGGTTCCTAACATAACTAAAGAAAGCCTTGTGATTATCCTTAGTGTCCTGTGCAATTTTTCTCTCGAAGCTGGCCTTAGACGATTTTATGAGTGCCCGTAGTTTTTTGCTAATACTGATCAGAGATGCCTTCCCTTTTTGGAATTTTGCTCTATCATTTAGTAGCTTCCTCCTTCTATTGTATAGCTTGTTTATGGCTGGGGTCCACCAGACAGGACGTCTGCCTTTGGAGGATTGGGTCTTGGTTTTATTTGGGATCGCACGATCCATGCATTCCTGAAGGTGTTTATAGAATGCGTTTATAAAGGATTTGCGGTCTGGGCCGTATTTTTACATGCCCGGGGGCTTTGAAGGATTCCACCTCAGTTTTGAGGAGTGTGAAATTTGCTTTAGAGAAGTTTTTCACTGTGGTTTTCTGGACAGGGAGTGTTGTCGGGATGTGAACATCCAGTGAGATTATTTTATGGTCTGATCTTACCAGTGAGGGATACACTTCTGGTCTGGAGCATAGAGTCCCCATGTTGGTGATGATCAGGTCCAGTATGTTTTCCCCTCTTGTGGGAGTGGTAACAAGTTGTTCCATAGCATTTGAGTTTATAAATTCTAGGAACCTTTGGGCTAGGGTGTTGGAGCTAGAGTAATGCTCCCAGTCTATGTTTGGGTAGTTGAAGTCGCCCAATATAATGGTGTTTGGAGAGACCTTCATATTTTCCAGTGTTCTCATGAAGGCCGAGTGGGGTTCCTGGGTTAGGGAGGGTGGTCTGTAGCAGGCTATAAACTGGAAGGCAGTTTTACCCACTGTTAGTTGCACATGGATAGTCTCTGATGCTTCGTGCTTTGCCACCAACCTGGAGGTGTGGGTATCTTTGACGAATATTGATACTCCCTCCTTTTGTGGGTCGGTCCAAGTTTTGGGGCGAAAAGCATGGTATGAGGTATAACCTGGTAGTGCTGGGGTGCTCGAGCCCTGAACCAGGTTTCTGTTACTGCACAGATAACGATGTTCCCCATGCTAAGGAGAGTTTCAAGTGTGTGCATCTTGAGGTTCAGACTTCTGGCGTGAGTAGCATTACTCTTAGTTTCTTATCCCTTGTGATACCTCTGGAGGTGGGTTTGTCTTTTGAGCCTTGCCTAAAAAGGCACTATGGGGTAGCAAGAGCCTTTGACAATATCCAAAGCCCAGGGTGACAGGTGCAGGCCGCCCTAGCGAAGCATCGTGGCTTGTCGAGCATGTCATCCCAGGCTGACAGGCATTGGATCCCCTTTGAATGACACCAATAATTAAGCCAATTGTTGAAATTGATCATCTTGTCTTCATATTGTGGCATCATTCTTGGTGAGGGTAAGATGCTACTCAAGGTCAGGGTCATACCGGCCTGGGCCACATGCTCAGAGAGCTCCTCTATGTCTCTTTTCATGTAGTTCAGGGAGGTACGTCTCAGGTCATTCACACCAGCATGGACAATGACTGAGTCATATTTGTACTTGCCTTGGAGTGACCTGAGTGCTTGTGTTATGTGGCGGATCCTAGCGCCCGACAGGCAGCTCACCGTGACCTTCTCCTTGTTCAGCCTGGTGAGCGGGACGCCAGTGTGCCTGATGATAGAGTCACCTATTACAAGTGTATCAGGTGTGTTGTTTAGCCTTAAGGGCTGTGACTGTTCGGCACACTGGCTTTGTGAGATATGTGTTGCACGTGTTTTGTTTTGGGGTAGCGGTTGCTTGGGTGTCTGCTTTGGAGGTCTCTGCTGCTTAGGCAGATTTTTATTTAGAGCCTCTGAGTATGTTTTTGTGTGTTTATGTGTTTGGTCTGCTGTCGTGGTAGGTCTATGTGAGACTGGAATTGTACTGAGTGTGGTTTCCTTCTCCTCCTGACTGGTTACGCCAGTACTGAGTTGAGAGAGCTTAGCCTCCAGTTTGGCTATATGGATGCATCTCTCACATGTGTTGGAATTTATTGGGAGGAGGAGAGGGTTGTCTGTGTACATGAGGCAGTTGTAACATTGCCTCAAGATTCCCAGATTCACCAGCTGGACCAGAGGGAAGATTGACAACTGACCTTTGGATATGCTAGAATAGTATTGGGAATTCCTTTATAATTGAAAAAAAAGGGCCAATGGGGAACAAGGTACTCGAGAGGACTTTGTGAGAGTGTAGTGCTTTTAATTTTTTAGTGCTGACTTATATAATTGCTTTAGTGAGCAAGTGCCTTTAGTGAGCAAGTGCCAGGTAACTTAAATGCAATGTGTTACAGGTAACTTAAATGCAAAAACGACAAACAGTAACTTTGTTTAAGTGAAACAAGGAAATGAGTACAGTAAGCAATGCAGATATCACTAGGGATCCACAGAAGCGCTGAAAAGCCGTGGTTTAGGTGGTATTAGCGTTTCAGGGAAATAACAAGCAAACAACACGCATACAAACAGAGCTAGATTCAGCAGGCCTGGATCTAGTCTATGCAACAGCAAACAAGGTGTACCAATTTCAGTAAGAAACAGTTGAAATATGCAGGCACTATAAGCCTTTAACCAGAAATTCCCAGCTCAGAAGGGCATAGTCCAGCCTCTCCTCCCACAAGAGTGCAGACCACGAACCTTCTTAATGTAAAATAACTGGCCTGAAGCCCAAGTGCTTAAACCAGAACTAATACACTTTTAGAATAACAGACACTGAGCCCTCAATCAGCAGTTCCCAACTTAGAAGGATGTAAGCCACCTGTCCTGCCACCACAGTGCAGGCCACAAACCTTCCTAATGTAAAACAATTGGTCTGAAGCCCAAGTGCTTAATCCAAAAGACTTAGAATGATAGCTACACTTTAATCAAGTTACTACCAAGCAATAATAAATACAATTGAATACTTTGAAGAATGCCTGGATTAGTGCTTAAGTTATACAAACAAAGCTAGATTCAGCAGGCCTGAATCTAGTCTACGCTACAGCAAACAAGGTGTACCAATTTCAGTAAGAAGCAGTTCAAATATGCAGGCACTATAAGCCTTTAACCAGAAATTCCCAGCTCAGAAGGGCAGAGTCCAGCCTCTCCTCCCATAAGAGTGCAGACCACGAACTCTTTTAATGTAAAATAACTGGCCTGAAGCCCAAGTGCTTAAACCAGAATTAATACACTTTTAGAATAACTGACACTGAGCCCTCAATCAGCAGTTCCCAACTTAGAAGGATGTAAGCTACCTGCCCTGCCACTACAGTGCAAACCACAAACCTTCTTAATGTAAAACAACTTGTCTGAAGCCCAAGTGCTTAAACTAAAAGGCTTAGAATAAGTTGCACCAAGAAGTAATAAATACAACTGAGTACTTTTAAGATGACGCAAAAGCAAAATAAATTAGGAAGAAACACAAATACAGTAAAAGCAGATAATTTTTTTTTTCTACATATGTGAGCCAGACATCTGGACAAAGCCATGAGTAATTGAGTGGTAAAGGCCTAAATATACAGGTTATTGTAACTACTGGCCTTACAAACCTGGAAGGGTGATACAATAACAAATTTAGCATTAGCATGCATTCTTCTATAGGGTATGAAATCTGAGACACTACAATCCATCAATATGTTCTGACTTTAGACTTTCATGGTTTGCCATTGATTTGCCAGATAGCCACTATTTCAGAATAAAGACACCACAGATATGATGCAAACCTGTGTACAGTCTGCAAAAGGTCTGTCCAGTTGTGAGGTATGGTAGGCACTATGTAGGTGACTCCAACTTGTGTACTGTTCATATGTGTGGCCCCCTGTGCATGACCTGTCCTGCTTCCTGGCAGTAATAGATATTGGTATCTGGACAGTATGTACAACTCCCACTGTATGTGTAGCTGGCATGCAATATAGTTGGCACTGAATTTCATGTTACATGGCCCTGCCTACCACAGTACTGTACCTAGGCCAGTACAACACAACAACCATGAGAAGTTGCTGGCCACATCCTGAAAAGTATTCCCCACACATATGCATAGCTTACTGACACCTGTATATTGTGGACATGCAACAAGTTATCCGCGTTGATTGGGACAGCCCTGGCAATGTGTGTTCTGCTGCTATTACCCTACAAACTTACATATTACTGCATTTCTATGTGAATATGGGTGTGAGAGGGGGGCTGATATTAGGCTTTAAATTCTGGTTCCATTTAGCATAGTATTGTGCCCTGTCTTGGAGAATAGAGGCATACTGCTAGAGACCACAGGTTAGATTGCAATGCCATACAATTGAGTTTTAGACTTCTTACCCTTCGGAGAGTCTTACTGCAACTGTAAGGCATGCTGTGATATCACTGTCTAAGTCTGTAGGGGGCTATTACATCCATGTTACCATGTGCCTTTGCCAGACATTCCTTTATGGTTTTCTACAGCTGACTTACTGTGTGAGTCTGGGAGTAAGTAAGGGATCCCCACAGTGACATCCATGCATGTAACCTATAACCCCCCCCCCTTAGTTGGCCCCCCACATATACTGCAGTGGGATTTGTCAACTTAAATGGCCCTGCATAGTGTGGGGAAATCAGTTTTGTGTAGACATTTCCTGATGTCTAACATACCTATCAGTTGTCTGCTGCCCTCCCAGTAGGCCACCCCATTCCCTTGCATGCATGAAGCATTTCCACAGATATGCTACCAAAACATAGTAATCCATTCATTTATTGTTAAGAAGACTAACTTACCTTGTGCCTGCGGCAGTTGTGAGGATGGTGCTTGAGGACTACCTATGTTGGATGCACACAGTACACTGTCTATACATGGTAATTTACAGGTAATGTGATGTGTGTGTCATCCATTTTACTGTGTGTGAGAGTCAGAGGAAGATGTCAGTCCCCAGGTCCCTACAGTGTCAGTGTGTGTGCTATACATTGCCTCTTTGCCAAGGCATGGGCATAATGGGCACACCTCCGCCTGCCTACAGGAACAGAATCAGGGGCTTCCTCTTCTGAGTCCCTCTGTGCCTCTGGGGACCTTGGCAATGGTGGGGGACTGGATGGCCCTTCCCTGTGCTGTTCCTGCTGCAGCTGTTTCACAGGATCATATTGTGGAGCATGGCGCATACTACGAACATGTGTACACATGTGGCTGGAGGGTACTGCATGGCTCCACCAGATATGTCAAGGAAGCGGAACCGTGACTTGAGCTTCCTAAACACATGCTCTGTTATCATCCTGGTTTGAGCACATGCCTCATTATGGCATTCTTATGTGGGTGTGTTTGCATTTTTGATGGGTGTCATCATCCATGGCTCCAGTGCATAGCGAGCATCCCCCACCAAATGGCCATACGGGATGACCCCACTGGCAAATGCCTGGTACAGCTGTGATGAATGCCAGATGTGGGAGTCGTGATAGGTTCCAGGGTTGGCAGCACATACATGAATGATAATGCCCTTGGCATTGCACATGACCTGTTAGTTGATGGAGGGGAAGCCCTTGTGGTTTATGTAAATCCTACCCTGTTCACCAGGTGGGGCCTTGATGTGGATGTGCATATATTCTATTGCACCGAGTACCTCCGGGTATTCTGTTACATGGTGGAAGAGCCACATATTGCTGGTCCTCTCCTCACGAGTGTTGGGGAAGGAAATGTGATCACCAGCATGTAGTAGCATGACATCCAGGAACTAGTGGAGTACCCTGGATGCGGATGCCTGTGAGACCCCCATGATGTCCCCAGTAGGTCTTTGGAAAGTACCTGTAGCTAGTATTCTTAAGGCTACACATACCTTGGTATCCACTGGGATGGGTTCCCCTCTGCTGGCTCTGGGTCTGAGTTGAGGCCGGCACAGCTCGATGATTTGGTGCAGTATGTCTCTGTCCACCCTGTAGTGCTCTACTATCTCCTGATCATGTAGCCCCTGGTAGGTTGCCCTGGGTCTGAACACTCTTCTCCTCCTCCTTGGTCTGTGGCAATTGTCAGCATGATCCTCCTCACCGCCCTCAGCCTCTAGCACATACTGCTGGATCAAAGCAATGGCAGCCGCTAACATGTTTTTGGTTAAAATTCCCCCACATGTGTACACCAATCGTGCAGAGCTTGTGGGAAAACCAGACTGTAAGGTGTTTCCATAGTTTATACTGTTGAGCTGCAGATGCTGCCTGTATGATTGGCTGACTATGATGCATTCCACCTGCTAGCTATGTAATTTGTACTTTATTGCTTTTATTCTGATATTTTCCTTTTTTTCCCTTCCCATTTCCACCCCTTTCAAGCCCTGAGGTGCATCGCGCAAACCCGGTACCCTAATGTAAACAGTCCTGCTATTTCTGCTTTTTTTTTGTTTGTTTTAAACCTGGTGCGTGCCATGCAAACCTATTTAGCTAATGTAAACACTGTGAAATGGCCCTCCCTGTATGCAAACATGTTCTTAATTTCATGGAATAAATCAATACAGCCTCAGACACACCCCCTTGCTTAGCTGTGCTTAGCTAAGCTTATCTGGGAGCCGTGGAGCTCCAATGTGTTTACACCAAGCATGACACACCCCATTTTCATGTCTGCTGCTCCTCCTGCTTACACCACTGCCTTAGAGCATGTACACGGTTAGGTGCAGTTCGGCACTTAGAATCTTTTGTGATTCAGTAAATTTCCCTCATTAGCATACCCCACTGCCTTAATCCCTAGTTACTGCACTACACCAGAGCCTTTCCCCTTAGCAGCTATTGTTCCCTGGTATTGTTTTAATTCTGCATGCCATAGACTATAATGGCAAAATGCAGATTTCACTGAAAATTGCTTTTTCAATTTTTTTTTAATATTTTCGGCACAATCTCGTTTGCACGCCACTGCTCTATGCTTAAACAGACGAGTGTGGCAAAAAAACTTATATTTTTGTAATTTTGTAACACTTTCCCATGCCAATGGCCATATATTTGGCTATTGGCATGACTAAAGATTGTGATACATGCTTTTATTTGAGCTGTCATGCCTCCATTTTGATTTTTGCAGAAATGTATTCATCTAGTAGCTGGATACATTTCTGCAGGTAACACTATTCCTGCATGGATGCCTGCCTGCTTACTGAATCACTAATTCACCTCATTTGCATGGTTTTCACCAACAAAAGAGGTAATTGGCATTATTCAGTGGTGTCTGCATCCCCAGGATGGTTTACTGGATCACTCGGAGGTCATATTCCGTGCAGGAGCAGCTGCACTATTCTTACACTTCATGTACGCTTTATTGAATCCCAGGGAGTAACTATTACATTTGTAATATTTTGTAAACAACTTACAATATCTCAGCAACCACTCAAGTTACACACATGCTGTCAGCAGCATTTTATTCATCTAGTTCAGGGGTCTGCAACCTTCACTATCAAAAGAGCCATTTTTGGTCCCTCTCCCACCAAATAAAATTCACTGGGAGCCACAAAACCTATTTGACCCATAAAATGAAGATAACACAGCATACAAAGTTTTATATACAGTTATTATACTAAATATAAAAGAATTAAGTTTATAAGAGCAATATTTGAAATCCGTCCCTGTTTTTCTTCCTTTGTTGGGATTGCTTGATTGCTCTCAGTGTATATGTGTGTGTGTGTGTGTGTGTGTGTGTGTGTGTGTGTGTGTGTGTGTGTGTGTGTGTGTGTGTGTGTGTGTGTCATATCTCTCAACCTCTTAGAACAAGAAATCTGCATAAATAATGGAGCACAAAGGCCCAAAAATAGGGACACTTTTTAAATATTGCTCTTACAAACTTAGAAAGTTGATAGAATAACAGATTTTGCATTAGCATGAATTTTCTGAAGGGTATGAAGTCAAACTGAAATATGCATTTTTTCTGACTTCAGCCCTCAATGATTTGGCAGAAAACCACAATTTTATGAGAAACAGACCAAAAATATAAGGCAAAAGTCAGGACATTCTGTGAAAGTCTGCACAGTTGAGAGGTAACTCTGTGTGTGTGTGTGTGTGTGTGTGTGTGTGTGTGTGTGTGTGTGTGTGTGTGTGTGTGTGTGTGTGTGTGTGTTGTGGCCATTATTTTTCAAAGCTACAGGGAGCCACTGCAAAGGGGTGGAAGAGCCATATACGGCTCTAGAGCCACAGGTTGCAGACCCCTGTTCTAGTTAAAGCTTTCATATGAGGCTAAGGAGTTCTGTCTGTGTTACTTTGTTGTTGAGATATTTAGAAAAAATTGAAAATTACATCTATACAAATTAATATCATAAAACAACAGTTAATATCTATTTGCCTGCACTAGACAATGGTCAAATGTTAATGCCGTTGAGTTTTCCACTGTGTAAGCTTTAATGTGAAATCTTTTAAAACCTTGTACGTGGAATTATTGATGCAAATATGAACAAGCAATATTTGATGCCTACAGGCGTCAGTAGAAGTTAACTGCAGATGCACCTGGAGTCGTCATTTGGATATAATGAGTTAATAAAAAAACTACATTCCCTATGAGCACTTTTTACCCTGGAAAACACTGCTGTATGCATTGTCACAAAGATCTGGTTTAAGACCACTGAGTGTACCCCATCAGTGCTGGGTTTCAATACCTACCACATGCTCAGGCTCACCACGCTCGATAAAGTCCTAGGTGTGAGTGTGCACTTGTGTGTCCCTTCTGTGGAAGTTTGGGCTCCGGGCTGGCAACTCAACACTGTAAAACTCCACTGCCAATCATGAGAGGACTTGGTGATCTGCTGTGGTGACCCCCAACTGGGAAAAGCCGAAAGAAGAAGAAGTAATGCTATTCTACAGACACTGAGGGTTGACCTGGCTAAATTCAACATTCCATTCCTACTCAGTGACCCCACTGCTTATAGGGAATCTTTTACCCCCAAATTCTATGCGCATGTGAATAGCCGTTTAGATGCATCTGCTCCTCTTAGAGGAAAATATGCCAAATTCAAAAATAAAAATCTCTATGGTGGAACACAAATATAAAACATGCTCTACAACAAAAAAAGTATTGCAGTTAAGAATAAAATGTAACTTTCAAGATACAAAAAAATGCTCTTACTAAATTTAACAGGGAATTCCGGACCCTGATCAAATCAACAAAAGCCAAATATACTGTAAAAACAGCCACACAAGCAAAGGGAAACACAAAACAATATTTAACTATGTTAGAAACCATAGAAATAATGCTCATCACTGAACACAACTAATACTAAATAATAGCATGCGCCATACCTCTCAACCTCTTAGCACAAGAAATCTGGACAAAGCCATAAGTTAAAGTGGGACAAAGGCCCACAGATAGGGACAATTTTTAAATATTGCTCTCACAAACTTAGAAAGTTGAGAGAATAACAGGTTTTGCATTAACATGAATTTTCTGAAGGGTATGAAGTCTGAAACTCAAATGTTTGTCGCTATTTTCTAACTTCAGTCTGTGATGATTTACCACTAATTTGCCAGAAAACTACAAGTATATGAAAAACAGACCAAAAATAATCTATACATTCTGCAAAAATCTGTACAGCTGAGAGGTATGTCATGCACTCTGACCCAGAGGACAAAGCCAATCTATTACTGGATAAAGTTAGCTCTAACTTTATTCTCTTCTCCTTCTGCTTTCCCAGATCTCCTACCCACATCTACACCCATTCCTCAAATCTCCCATGACCAAGTCCTCAAGACACTATCCAAGACCAAGAACACTGTTTCTCTGGTGCCAAATAACATACTAGGCTATGTAGTGGCCAGCCTGAAACATGTATTGTCAGACCCCTCCAACAGAGTATATTCAATATCAGCATCCAAACAAGCATTGTGTCAGACAGAAATTGTCATCCCCTGTCAGAAAGGTAGGTTACTAATGAACCCAGGAAACTGCAGACCCTTAAGCCTAACCATAGGAACCTAGCATCATAGGAATTTACTAGACTGTTGGCCCTGAGGCCCTTGCAAGCCTAGCCAAGAATTTAACCCATGTTCCAACAAGTCAGCACCCAATGCCCCTGCCCAGCAGAGACACAGGTGGAATCTCAGGGGTGTATTTTCTGTTCCCCATCCAGTTATCCGGGTTGCACTTAAAAAGGGTTAATGAGGTACTCTGCTTGACATGGAGAGGGAGCCTATTCCACAGAAGAGGGAGTCTCTGGGACACAAATTTGTACCACCAACAACTCCTATTGATATCACAGACCAGGTTATGGACGCATGTGTGGGTTACTCAAGTGGAGCTTGACTTGCGGATATGCAGCAGTCCCATCAAGGCAGGGTCTGAGATTTCTTTGCATGCCAGACAAAGGTCACTTCTGAGGAGTCTGTATGAAATTGAGTACAGGGACAAGGCTTTTAGCCTATCTGTGCAAGACAGATGTCTGAGGCCCTGGATTCGTCTGGTGAGGAACCTCTGGGATCTTGCCAACTGCTGCATGTGCTTTGTGAGGTACATAATGAAAGGGGCATTCTCCTCAATAATGGGTCTTATAAGGGAGGAATATAGGGATGTTATGAACTCTTTGTCCCTGGATGAGATACCCATACTAATGAGGTCGGCCATGTAGAAATATGGTGGTCAAAAGTCAGTTTACTATTAACCTGGGTGCCTGAATCTCTCATGACCAACTGCATGCTTAAGACCTTGTTATTAATATGATAATTTGTTGGAACATCACTCTCCTCAAAGGGAATGATGATGCATTTTTTGGTATTCAGTTTGAGGCCATGTTTCTGGCACAAGTCATTTGTTTGGGTGAGACCCTCTTGGGGGATGTCCACATCACTAGGGGAATTGATGACAGCACCCAGCTTGTAGTCATCAGCAAACTTGGTCAGCTGTAGCCCACTGGTTTTGGTCTGCACCTCAGAAAAGTATATTCCAAACAACAGAGGCCCCAAGACTGATCCCTGGGGTGCATTGCTTATTACTGGATTACTGCTTGAGCCGGCTTCTCCTATTTTGACGGTGTGGGTTCTATCAGTGAGTCAGTTTGCTACCCATCTGGTAACATATGGATTGATATCTAGTTGAGAGATTTTATCTATTATACCCGAGTAGGAAATAGTATCGAAGGCTTTGGCTAGATCAAGGTAGGTGGTATGCACCATCTTCCCCTGTCCATGGCTTTGGTGACTTTCTCAAAGAAGTCAACCAAAGTTAGCAGGAATGACCTTCCCTTTAGGAAATCAAACTGTTCGGGATCCTATGTTTGGATGTTGCCAATGTCCTTGTTAATGAGGTCCATGAGAATCCATTCCATGGCCTTTCAGATCAGGCTAGTTAAGTTGATGGGTCTATAATTTCCTGGATTGGTGGACATTCCACCTTTGGGCAAAGGGATGACAGTGGCTGTCCTCCACTCAGCTGGGATGAAACCGGTACTCAGGCTTTGGTTGAATAGGGCGCCTAATAGTGCTGCAAGTTCCTGCTTGAGTTCATGTAGGATGCAGCCTGGGATGTTATCAGATCCCATGCAGGTTGTATTTTTTGCCTTTGAGAGGGCAGTGATGACTTGCTCCCTAGAGATAAGGGGTGGGGTTAGGTGATGGGGATGTCCTGATTTAATGCTGGGTTGAGACAGATGAAGTTTTCACTGAACCTGTCTGCCACAGGCTGGCTATATCTATGGCATTTGTATATGTGGTGTCCTTGACCATCAGTTCAGAGCAGATCTGAGTGCTTCCTTTGAGATTGTGGACATATGTGAAGAAGGCCTTATGATTGCCTTTAGCAGATGTGACTAGTTTGGACTTGAAATTTTCTTTGCAGAATTTCACTAGTACTCTTATTTGCTTGTTCAGGCTAAGGAGCGATTGCTTCCAATTAGGCACCTGCTCCTTCTTGGTCCTCAACAGCAGTTTTTTTCCTTTTATTATAGAGTTATATATAGCCGATGTCTACCAGACAGGTTTACTCTTTCTTGAGGAGGAGGATTTTGTCCTGTCAAGTATTCCTGATTCCATGCAGCTATGTAAATGCTCATATAGTACTTTGGTGTAGGTTTGGACATATGTGCCAGTTCCTATGGAGGGGCAGGGGGCTGTGAAGCTGTTTATACCTTCCTTAGGAGGTTGTAATCAGCTTTGCAGAAGGTTTTTTTTTTGTTTGACCTTAGCTGGGGGGGGGGGGGTCAGGGGAGGTGCTGACTTCGAAAGTGACCGCTTTGTGGTCAGATCTTACTAAGGAGGATGACACTGTAGGATGCTGCAGTGGTTGCTCATGTTGGTTAATACCAAGTCCAAGATATTATCACCTCTTGTGGGGGTGTCGACCAGCTGTTCCAAGTGATTTGCATTGATGAAGTCAAGGAATGTCTGAGCATTTGTGTTTTGGCATGAGTAGTTCTTCCAATCTATGGTTGGATAGTAAAAGTCATCCAGGATCAGGGTAAAGGTTTGAATCTTGACAAATTCAAAGAGGTGCAGATAGGTAGAGTGGGCATGTTGAGTCAAAGTCGGGGGCCAGTAGCTAGCTATGACTTGAATAGGGGTCTTGTCAATGGTTAACTGCACCTCGACTGTCTTCTGTGCATCATACTGTTTATTGTTATTAACTAATCTGCACAGTTAATCTAAAATTGTCTGCTTTACAGGGCCTGATAAATAAGGTTTTTACTGTCACACTGTTTGTAAAGCTTTTTAGTTAGTTTCACTGTGTGAAAGGTATTAATGGGAAATTTTCTCTACTTGTTAAGCATCTGTTTGTTTGTTCTGATTTCCTGCCAAGGAGTGTATCATATAACTGATTTGTTTGCAGTTAAAAGCATTCTGTAGAGTCTCCTTGCTCCTTTATCTGTTTAAAAACATTCATGTTGTGTCTCACTGCTGTTCCTCTGCTGTGATAAACATTTCTGTAGTGTTTTAGTGTTTACTGTCTAAAAGAGTGTAGGCTAGTAGCTATAGTATTGTTCCCCAACCCCCCTTCCTGTTGGTGTCTTGCGGTAATACTTGGTGGCTTTGCATCTGCCCGCCCCTACTGTAAATTTGATCTTGGACACTCCTCCCAGTCTAGTGTCATTAGTTCATTCTACCTAATACAGAGAGAACATGTGAGAAGGCCAATCCACTTAGTTTCCTAACCTTGAATTATCTTCTGCTTTTCCTATCTCCCTTTCCTTTACAAAAAAAAAAAAAAAAGAAAAAAACTTTGCTAAAATCTCCCTGCATTCTGCTTAACTGTAAAAAAATACACTTGTTTCCTGCCTTCCCTCTAACTAATCTAGTCAAGATACAGATTTGCTAGAAACAGGACTGTCTGTAAGCTTCTGAGCCCCCTCCCCCCGCAAGCCTGTCTGTGTTGGAGGGAAGCCTGCTAGCTTATCAGTGGGAGTGATAAGCACTAGGTAACCTATATACCACATAAGGAGTGGTTTCTGGCCCAGAAATTGTAGTTATTGTCTGTTTGGGCAGTTTTTCCATCTCCTTCAAGTAACTAGTCTAGGCCAGATAGAGATTTGCTGTATCCAGGACTGTTTGTAAGCTCCTGAGCCTCCCAAGCCTTTATGTGTTGGAGGGAAGCCTTATAGCTTATCAGTGGGAGTGGTAAGCACTAGGTAACCTGTCTACCATATAAGAAGTGGTTCTGGCCCAGAAATTGCAGTTATGGGCAGTTTTTCCATCTCTCTCAACTTTCTGATTTAAAAGCCCGCATTTTCACTTGTTTCCCCTCCCTTTCCTGTAACTAGTCTAGTCCAGATACAGATTTGCTGTATCCAGGACTGTCTGCAAGCTCCTGAGGCCCCCAAGCCTTTCTGTGTTGGAGGGAAGCATGCTAGCTTATTAGTGGGAGTGGTAAGCACTAGGTAACCTATCTATGACATAAGGGTGGTTTCTGGCCCAGAAATTGTAGTTATTGGCCGACTGGGCAATTTTTCCATCTCTCTCAATTTTCTGATTTAAAAGCCCACATTTGCACTTGTTTCTTTCCCGTAACTAGTCTAGTTCAGATACAGATTCTTAGTTTTAGCACTTGAATTTGCTTATTCGTGCTCAACACTTGTTCAGAACTTGTTGTAAGCACTAAATAAGCTACAAATTACTACAGCACTCAACCTTCCTCATTACCTAGATACTCAGGCATGTCCAAGGGTCAGCTCCCAGTGTTCTCTTCTGTCTATCTGATGAATCTGGGCATCTTGGGGCAATGTAGCAATTGCCTCATGTACACAGACAACCCTCTCCTCCTATCACCCAACACTACAACCTGTGAGAGATGCACTTATCTAGGCAAATTGGAGGTAAAGCTCTCTCCAAACAAGACTGAACTTGACAGTCAGGAGGAGAAAGTAAACACTTGCACCATACCATACTCATCACATAGTCCCTCTAAACCTACACCACCAAAATCCAAACATAGAAATACAAAAACATTCATGGAGGCTCTCAATAATAATCTACTCAAACAGCAGAGACCTGCAAAGCAAAAATGCAAGCAACCTCCACCCCTCAACACAACCCAAATGACACATAGCCCACGGACTCAGTGTGCCACTCAACCACAAACCATAAGGCAAAACAATGTACCCAACACACTAGTCATAGGTGACACTATAGTCAGGCACACTGATGTCCCACTCACAAGGCTAAACAAGGAGAAGGTTACTATCAGTTGCCTATCGGGTGCCAGGACCCGCCACATAACCCAGACACTCAGGTCACTCCACAGCAAGTACAAATATGACTCTGTCATTGTCCATGTTGGTGTGATTGACCTGTGATGTACCTCCCTAGACTATATGAAAAGAGACATGGAAGAGCTCTCCGATCTTGTAGCCCAGGCAGGTATGACCCTAATCCTGAGGAGCATCCTGCCATCGCCCAGAATGATACCGCAGTACAAGGACAAAATGATTGACTTCAACAATTGGCTAAGCTTCTGGTGTCATTCTAAGGGAATCCAGTATCTGTCTGTCTGGTTACAACATGGTCGACAGACCACGATGCTTTGCCAGAGATGGCCTGCACATGTCATCCCTGGGATTCTGGATAGTGGCTAAGGCACTTGCCACCCCTATAGTGCCTTTTTTAGGCAAGGTTTAAATGACAAATTCACCACTGTAACAGAAACAGGCAAGCAGAAACTGAGGGCAATGCTACTCAATGCTAGAAGTCTAAATCTCAAAATGCACTCCCTCGAGGCACTCCTTAAAATGGAGAACATTGATATCTGTGTAGTGACTGAGACCTGGTTCAAGGCTCCAGAGAGCACCCCTGCATTACCAGGGTATAACTCATACCACATTTTTCAGCCATCTAACCAAAGGTGGAGGTGTGTCCATATTCATTTAGGATATCCATACCTCCAGGCTAGTTGCTCAGCATAATGCATCCAAGGTTATCCAAGTGCAATTAACTCTGGGCAAAACTGCAATCGGAATTGTAGCTTGCTACAGATCCCCCACCAAGCCCCAGGATTCCCACTCCTCTTTTCTTGATATACTGGAAAATATTAGGGTTCAACCAAACACCCTAATAATGGGCGATTTCAACTATCCCACCATTAACTGGGAAAACTACTCATGTACCAACTCCTTCACTCAATGCTTCCTGGAATTCATAAATTCCAATGCACTGGATCAACTTATCCACACCCCCACCAGGAGGAAACAATATCCTAGACATAATCATTACCAACATCAGTGACCGGTGTTCCACACCTGAAGTCAACTCCTCATTGGTCAGATCCGACTATAAGCTAATCACTCTAGATATCCACATCCCTCCCCCACCCCCCATTAAGGAAACCATGGTAAAAAATTTCTCCAAAGCTAACTTCATGCTTCTTAAGACAGAAGTGGTGAACTTCATGACACCCACGTATATGGGCACTACAGTTACAACTGCTAAATCCTACACAAATGCACTCTATAAGCACTTACAGGAGTGCATAGATAATGCTATCCCAAACATAACCAAGACACTATCCTCCAAAAAAAGGAAGCCAATCTGGTAGTTCCCTGCCATAAACAAACCACAACAGAAGGAAGAAACTGTTGCAAAAGAGAGTAAAATCTCATGAGTGGAGGAGCTCCCTGGCCAGCCTCAGTAAGAAGCTGAGATCCCTTATAAGATCTTCCAAAGCTAGCTATGAAAACAAAATTGGCACTGATTCTAGGAACAACCACAAAGCATTCTATAGCTATGTCAAGAATCTCAATGGCAGCACCTAGATCTGCTCTGAGTTACAGCACAACGGCACAAAAATTATAGAACCAACTGATATTGCCAACATCCTGGCAGATAGGTTCAGTGCTAACTTTACCCCCCTCTCACCCTTTAAAGGGCACATATCTATACCAGAAAAATGCAGAGTCCCTGTAATCACAACTATGCAGGTAAAAGCTGCACTCTCCTAAGCCAAAAACATAACATACACGGGACCAGACAACATTCCAGGCTGCATTTTACATGAACTTCAGAACAAACTGGCTCCCCACCTAAGCACCATGTTCAATCATAGCCTCACGTCAGGCTTTGTTCCCACTGAATGGTGCACAGCAACAGCAATCCCACTCCATAAAGGGGGAGCCACCACTGATCCCGGGAACTATCGCCTTATTAGCCTGATGAGCCTGGTCTGTAAGGCTATGGAACATATCATCATGGAACTCATAAACAAAGATATTGGTAACCTCCAAACTCTGGACCCCACCCAGTTCAGGTTTGTGAAAGGCAGATCATGCCTCCTGAACCTGATCAACTTCTTTGAGGCAGTCACCAAAGCCGTAGATGAGAGTAAGTTGGTTCACACAGCCTATCTTGACCTCGCCAAGGCTTTTGACACCATCCCCCATTCTGTAATTATAGCTAAACTCACTAAACTTGATATAAATCCCTATGGCACAAGATGGGTTGCCAACTGGCTCACTGACAGACCCCACACTGTAAAAGTTGCAGACTCCAAATCTGATTTCAAACCAGTGACAAGTGGAGTACCACAGGGTTCAGTCCTTGGACTTCTCCTGTTTGGTATCTACATCTCTGAAGTACAGGTTAACACAGAAGGCCTTCGGCTAATGAAGTTTGCAGATGACTGCAAACTAGGAGCCATAGCCAAGTCCCCAAATGATGTGGACATCCTACAGAAGGGCCTCACTGAGACAGATGCTTGGTGTCAGAGCCATGGCCTCAAGCTCAATGCCAAAAAGTGCATTGTCATCCCCTTTGGTAAAAACTCTGTACCCATGAACTACCACATAGGCAGCAGTCTACTTAATGCCGAATGTGTGATAAGAGACCTTGGGACCCAGGTGGACAGTAGTCTCTCCTTTGATAATCACATCATCACAGTATTCAGGAAATCCTTCAATGCGGCACACCTCATCACAAAAGGGTTCTCATCCAGGGAAAAAGAGGTCATTGCTCCCCTCTACTTGACACTCATTAGACCCATTATAGAGTACAACGTCCCTTTTGGAATTTACCTCACAAGACATCTGCAGCAGCTGGAAAGGCCACAGAAGTACCTCACAAAGAGGATTACTGGCCTCAACTAAATGCCCTACACTGACCGTCTCAAAAAACTCCAGCTTTATTCCATAGCATATCACCTACTCTGAGGTGATCTCTGCCTAAAATATAAAGCTATGTCAAACCCAGAGCTGTTGGACATGCTACACCTAAAGAAATGCCAATCTTTACACGCTCTAGGGACCTAAACTTTGTCACCACAATCAACAGGACATACTGTAAGGACAGATTCCTGTCCCAGAGACTTCCCATACCCTGCAACAAGCTACCCATCTACGTCAAGCAAATTTTCTCATTAGCGCTCTTCAAGAAAAATCTTGATGAGTGGATGGGAAATAGGAAATACACCCCGGGGATCACTTCTGTGGCTCTGCTGAACAGGGGCACAGGAAAATAAACTTTCTTGGGTGGGGTAAGCCAGGGAACCTTGTTGGGCCGGCTTACTTAGGTCCTTGGGAGGATAGCCTAGTACCTACCTACGAACCTATGAGGTGTGTATGTTTTTAATGCATATTGCAGCTCCATCTCCTTTTTCTTTGCTGCCCATGCTTTGGGGTCTGAATGTATGATAGGATGAGTAACCTGGTATGGCTGCAGTGCCCTTCACAGGTTTGAACCACGTTTCTGTGACTGCACAAATGTCAGCATCTTCCAGGGTTAAGAATGTTTGTAACAAGTGCAGTTTCATGTTTAAACTCCTTGCATTTATCAGCATGACCTTTCATTTGCGTTTTGATGACATTTTCATGTTGGTATTTTTGACCTTATGGCATTGCCTAAAAAAAGCACTATGGGGGAGGCAAGAGCCTTTGCCAGAATCCTGAAGCCCAAAGGAGACAGATGCAGGCCATCTCTACAAAGCACTGTGGTCTGTCAGTCATGTCTTCCCAAGCTGTCAGGTACTGGATCACTTTTGAATTACACCAGAAATTAAGCCAATTGTTAAAGTCAATCATTTTCTGTTTGTATTGAGGCATCATTCTGGGTTATGGTGGAATGCTGCTTAAGGCTAGGTACATACCTGCCTGGGACACATATTCAGCGAACACGATCATATTTCTCTTCATATAGTCCACGGAGGTACGTTTTAAGTCATTCACGCCAACAAGGACTATAACAGAGTCATAACAGTACCTGTTGTTGAGAGACCTGAGTGCATGGGTGATATGGTGGATTCTGGCACCTGACAAACAACTAACCATGACTTTCTCCTTATCCAGCCCAGTGAGAGACACATCTGTGTGTCTCCTATGACTTGCATGTTATAGTTTATGTTTACGCCTTAGTGGCTGTGAGACACAGGTGTGTGGAGTAAGTGTGGTATGTGGTGTGGTGGGCATTGGAGTTTGCATGCATTTTTGCCTCAGAGGTCTATTTTGTTTGGGTATGTTTTTGTTGAGGACCTCGACATATGTGGGTGGGTGTTGTGTAGCTGTGGGTGGTGTTTGAGGTGTGGTGATTGTGTTGACAACCTTCTCAGTGCCAAATATACTGGCTTGTGAGGGAGAGAGCATAGACTCTGGGTTTTTAATGTAATTGCCACTCTCAGAAATTGTGTTCCTAGATGGTAGTAGTAGAGGGTTGTCCGTGTACATGAGGCAGTTGCTCCACTGTCTCAGGATGCCCATATCAACCAGACTGGCAGGAGAATCTGCAGGAAACTGTTCATCCATATTTGTCAGAATCTGAGGGAGAGAGGCCAGAGACATCTGAGGGGGTAAAGGATGGAAGGTCTAAGAAGAGTACTACTAGGTGATCACACAAGTGCTACTAAGGGAAATGTTGTAGTTGGAATACCTCACAAATGGTTAAAAACAGTGCAGCTGTGGTGTGTGACATATGAACAAGCCCAAACCAGCTCAAATGTGGGGTTTAAATTCCACAAAAAATAGAAGATTCTATTAACTCAGACATCTAGCCAATCCTGCTAGTCCCTGCTTTCTTTACACAATCAGCTTGTGCCAGAAAAGGTCCTGGCAACCCTGTGACTCTCACTAGCAGAGGAAATAGGCCTCTACCAACAAAGATGGCTGCCATAAACACAGAAGGGAAACACAAGATGGCTGCCAGAAACATAGACTGCAAAAACAAACAGCTCTGGATGCAGCAAACCTGTATCCAGACTATGCTACTCAACTTAAGGGTTAAGAATACAGTATACTCACAGAAAAGCACATATTAACCACTTATAGACAAAAACAGAATTCACAGTATGAAAAAAATACAGTTAAACAGTAAATCTGTAAAGCTATGGAAAGGATCATTATGGAATTTATAAATAAGGACATGGGTACCTAAAAAATCTCGGCCCAAGCCAGTGTGGATTTATCAGGGGAAACTCCTGCCTACTTAACTTGACTGACTTCTTTGAGAAGGTTAGTGAAAAAAAATAGATAAGGGCAAATTAGTACAAACCAAATATCTCAGTCTCAGAAAGGCATTTGATATCATCTCACACTCAGGTACCATGGATAAACTATCTCAACTAAATGTTAATCATATATTTTGTTGGATAGAAAACTGACTCACAAGCAGAATCTAGGAAATTAAAATGGGATGTCTACATCCTCCATAAGACGTGTCTAATGATGTATCCCAGGGTTCAGACCATGGAGCACTTCTCTTTGGCATTTACTTCTTCAAGGTCACAGCTACTGTTAACAGTTTATGGCTAACCAAATTTATAAATGACTGCAAACTTGATGCCATCATAACCTCCTCAGAGGACACTAAGATCTTCCAAGGGGGATTTTACCAAACCAATAGCTGGCATCAAAAACATGGATTAAACCAAAATGTCAATATTGTTTTAGAGACAAATGTTGGAAGCATTTTAGAAAATTATCAGAATACCATCAGGGTACCCATGGTGGTGGTGCTGCGGTAGCGTTGTCACCCCACAGTTAGATGTTGCCCGTTCGATTCTCAGTTAGAGCGTCTTCTGTGTGTCGACATGTGTGAATGGGTATTCCTTCATTGAAAGTTGTGCATTAGGCCCGGCAAGCCAGCACGTGAAAGTCTACTGCCAATCATTAGTGGACCAGAGTTCCACTGTGGCAACCCCCTAACCGGGAAAAGCCAAAAGACACAAAAAATCAGAATACCATCAGGAAGAGCTATGACCTGAGATAAGGACAGGTGCAATGTTTAAAATGCATTTGGAATGAATAAGGCACAGAAGACTGATTTTTGAGGTCAATTGAACTACAAAGAATTTTCAAAACAAAGTAAAACAAATGTTACAAGGACTACCTAATTTCAAAAGCATCTTTAATGACACACATTTGGAAACAAACATAAATTTTGCACAATTCAAATCTAAAAACACTACTTCAGAGGCTTAAACAAAAATAGGCATTGTTAATTAATGAAAACATGTATTTGGTAATACAAGTTTGAAAATATATGGTTTTATCCTATGCTATCATTTTGCTTTATCCAAAGAAAGTATAAATTATCAACAATACACCGTCAATAAAATATGCCTCTAGCAAAACTATTCTTTTGAGCAGTGCAAACTAGTGAACGTTTATACCCGTACAAAGCTACTTAGCAATCAAACTAAGAACACCTTAACGATGAGCAGACACACATAATCAAGCTTTTCAAATGGTAAGATGTCTAGTGTCAATATTAGGCCAAGTGATGGCTTTGTTTTATCAGCAAAGAAGTTTATTAACAGTAGAAAGTAGAAACTAGTCTTATTGGACTATGCATCATACTGACATTAAAATGCCATGATGGTAAGCAGAACCTTGACAAAGGTAGCAAAATGGCACTCATAGACTAACAAAAGGCATTGATACTGACATGTTCTCTAAAGCCAAGCCTCTCAATTGCCCTACAACCTAAACACAATACAGAATGACTGCACAAATGACAGCAGTTGTTAATGCAAAACAAGTGAAAAGGCTTCCATATTGAATTTAAAAAAAAAAAATATATATATATATATATATATATATATATATATATATATATATATATATATATATATTAGGTGGTGATGGTCAGTAGGACACAATTGAACATTTGAGTAAAGACAAAATATCTTTGGTAATCACAGTTAAAGGCTAAAAGTCACCTAATGCAATACCCCCCCCAGCAATTATAATCATCTAAATGAAAAAAATATACATTAATGGAACATATCCCAAAGTGGATGAGTTTGTGACGATGTAAGGACACTCCTGCTGCCAGCTATGCCAAGAGAAGTAGGGCAGTGGGAGTGTAACATGCCAGCACAGCTATCTGGAATTTTGTAAAGAATTATATGTCATTTGTATATCAAATTGATTTGCACAGATGCCTGTGTTGAAAATGTATGTGTACAGCTGCTTGTGTTAAAAATGCACCAATAGTGTGCCCTAGTGGACAGAAAAAGAAATATACATGTATTATTTCAACTGTTTAAATGTATATGTTTTAACAGAGGATACTGGAAGAAAAGAGGTTAATCTCAATCCGCCTAACTTTGAAAATAGTTTGAAATTAAATTACCTGGCTTAGGCCATAAAGGTTGTATCTTACAGTTCTCAATGCAGTCAGAGACAAAAAGTCTGTACTAGGAAGTTTTCTACATTGTCTTTGGGGTGAACTAATTGTTACTCTAGAAGGGTGAAGGTTTGTTATTGTTTTATGACTTCCAGGAGTTGCAGCAAATCCAAGCAAGGCTCTGTGTGAGTGTGTATTATTGTCACACATGTGCTAAATCTTGACAGATTCTAACCGGGGGGGGGGGGGTAGCATGGGAACCAGAAGTCAGATAACCAGATGTATGTGATGTCATTTTGTAATCCATCACTAAAAATTATATTTTAATACTAGTTGAGACTGAAGTCAAATTGCAATCTGTTTGTAACCTGACAAGAAAGGACCTCTCACCTGCTTCATCTTGCCTTCCTCTAGTAAGTGAATCATAGAATAGTAATTCTTTAGATCAGTCTAGAAACCATAGTGAGATTAGTTAAGTACTGTTTTTTTCTGTATCTGTGTAAATCTATTTGTTATTTTAAAATTTAATGTGATTGAAACTCTGGTGTTTACTGTAAATAGTATTTCCATGTTCTTTTCTTACTTATTATTAAATGCAATTAAACTTTTAATTGTGGCTGGTCTTTTAGAGAATGTTTTAATCTCTGAGAGTACTTATACATATATATTTGGTGACAACTCTGGTCACTCTTGAAAGCCTTGCTGTTGGCCAAACTACCCTTTGTATTAATATTAATTTCTCAGTATAACTGGGTACACTTGCAAGAGCCTTAGAGTAGCTGGCTTTGGAGTGTCTGGTGGAGGTGTAACTACCTTAAAGTCTGGATAGCAGGGGGGGGGCATAGCTAGTAAATCTGTGCCAGACCTTCCCAGGTGGGTTTGTGTGTGTGTGTGTGTTTGTGAAAATCAAATCTCAAAGAGTGTGTGTATCAGCTGCTTGCAGCAGGGATGCAAAGCACTGGTTTCACAGAGAAAGAGTTTTGGGCAACTTGGCTTGGACACTCGGCTGAGGTCTCAACTCTATAGCTGTGCTAGTGGACAGTCTTATTTGGGATGTGAAGGGAGACAAACAGAGAAATCCAGACCCTGAGTGTGTTCCCTGTGTGCTCTTAAAGGAAATTGTGATTGATTCAGAGAGCTGCATCTGGAAATACTGGGTGTATCCATTTTTGTTTCAAGTGAACATCCCTCTTCAATTACAGTGATGAGGATCCAGGCTTCTTGATTACTGGCCCAGAGTGTGGTTGTCACAAAAGTCATCACTAATATATGCAAAAAGTTGCCTATCACACTGCCAAGGACACTAAGAATAAATGTTCAGTATACGACAAAAACTGAGCAGTGAACATGTGAATATAAAAAAATGCACTTTTGACTGGAAACCATGGAACAGACTACAGCATATCCCATGAGAAGATAAATAAAATCCATTACAATACGATGAAAATAGAATGGTATACTTTTTGCAGGGGGTTCCCTCCTGAACGTCTCTTCCCATTGTGAGGTTCTGTACCCTCTGTGAATGCACTAAAGTAATATACTAATTATGAGGTCACTACATATTGAGGTAAAGGGAGTACTTAATCATGCATTCTGTTTATTCAGAGGTAATACAACCTTGGCATTAGTATGTTTAGTTATTAAGGGCATAGCCCTGAAACTAGAGGATTTAGGAAGGCAGCCCCCTGTTTACTAAGTTATTTTTATTTAAGAGTTTAAGTACATAATTACTTGAAATTCACAGCATTTTCAGCTTTATGCATACACAGTGCAATTTGATGCAACTGTCCATCTACTTTATTTTAAATGACAGCTTAGAGTGCACTGCTATTCAAAATTATTTTATTACTTCTCAAAATTTCCATGAATGAGGTTATGTTGCATTTCAAGGATTCTATGTTCAAAAAATTAACTAGTCCTATTTTTATTGAAATTAAAAGTAAGCATCACCGTAAATTTAATTTCTTGTTCATTTAATCAAAAAATTAAATAAAACTTATAATTGTTACAATCATGAGTGGTATGTGAAGTTAGCTTCATATTTTGCAGCAAGGGCCATCTATACCTAAAAATATTTTTGTATACTAGTAATGTGCTAGTTTTAGGTCACCAGAACCTCCAACACATACCCTTTGGAAAATGTTATGAATTCCCAGAATGCACAGCTTTGGACTATATTACAGTAGTCATCATTATGGTGATCGCACATTTAAGCTCTCAACCTCTTATCTCCAGACTCAAGAACAAACTGAGAAATAATCAAGGACAATCAGAGACACTTTAGAAAGCATTAGTCCTATTAACTTGAGAAGCTGACAGAAAACAGAATGCAATTTAGCTTGTTTTTTCTGAAGTAAAATAAGTCTGTAACTCTAATTGCAGTCATTATTAAGTGTAATCCATTATACTTTTTCCCACTATTGCTAGTTATATGAGAGACTATGAGGGACATTGCAAAATTCTGATGGACAGTTGAGAGGTGTTTTGGATATGACCGAAGAACAAACCCATGCACTAATCATCACCATATTTGGTTTTTTGTTTGTAACCGAGATTTGCTATGACATTTTCGTTGGTATGGTGTCACTTCACACTCCAATAGTCAAGATTTCCATCTAAACAATTTGTAAATGCATACCAGGTTATTTCATAAACATCTTAAAGCATATTTTAACTACAGTGGAACTCAGCAGGCCAGCTATGTCTGTGCTTGAATGATGCATAGATCTATCAAAATACTGCTGCAGAAAAGCTATTTTAATGCTTCCCATTGTAACAAACTGTACAGACAAAGGGAGATGCAGTGATATTTTATACAGGGACACTTCATGCCAATCATGCATGTTTCCATGCACTCTTCAGATTTATTCATCAACACTTTACAGCACAAAGCCAAGACACATGAAACACAACACAAATAGAGTAATGTAACTGAACATTAAATCAAACATATTTAATTCTCCCATCACCATATGCAGAAACATGCAACCACTTTAAACAGAATAAGCAGAGTAAAATAGTTGCTAGCAAATTGAAACCATGATCCTATGTCTCCTGGACTACATAAGCTTCTGTCATCATGTCTTCCCCTGGTAAAATGATACTGAAGTAACTCATCTCAAATGATACTGAAGTCATACTTATCTTAAGTGATACTGAAGTAACTCTTATCTCAAATGATACTGAAGTAATACTTATCTTAAGTGATACTGAAGTAACTCATCTCAAATGATACTGAAGTAATACTTAATCTTAAGTGATACTGAAGTAACTCTTATCTTAAATGTTACTGAAGTAATACTTATCTTAAGTGATACTGAAGTAACTCTTATCTTAAATGATACTGAAGTAATACTTATCTTAAGTGATACTGAAGTAACTCTTATCTTAAATGATACTGAAGTAATACTTATCTTAACTGATACTGAAGTAACTCATCTCAAATGATACTATAGTAATACTTAATCTTAAGTGATACTGAAGTAACTCTTGTCTTAAATGATACTGAAGTAATACTTATCTTAAATATATGATACCACAATAAGATAACTACAACATGATATATAATCAAGTAGCAAAAAAAGCAACAGTTTGAAAACAACTAAAACATTCAGATAACATGCAATGATAACACTGATGTGCTTCCCTCACAGTATTAGTGACTGTTACAAAGAGCAGGGTAATGTAGTAATTTCATTGGTGTAGTCATCAACTGACTATGTTTGTCAAAGCAAATCTATAAGGTGCAGAGCACAAGACAGAGAACATTAATTAATTAACTAGTTAGTTAAATGGAAAGAGTCAACAATCATTCAAATCAGTCAGTTGATAAAGTTTAATTAGGAAACATGCACAGTGAGATGCTAACAGGGTTCAATGTGTTAGAATACATACAAATTATGAAAAAAATCAGAGATGATTGACTTTTTTATTACTCAAATAGAATATTTTTCCACCCTGCAGCTGACCCTCAGTTGCCATCAGCTCCATTCTTCATTCATTAGGTCCACAAGACCCACCTTGCCCTCCCCTGAGCTCTGCCTGATTAACATCGAGGGCCAATGAGGAGACCTTGGATGCTGGTCTCAGCACCGTACTGCTCCTGGGGAGTTGTGGCCTAAGTCCCACCCCCTGCAGCAGCCTTGCAAGCTTAGTAATTGCTGCTTTCAGAAGGTGCATGTGCACTTCCATTCATGCAAAAGCAAACTACTTACTAAGTGATATACCGTCTGCAGTATGGATAATGCCAGGCTGAAACACTGCTATTGTGGTGAGGCTAGGTTGCCTCTTCTCCCAGGATGGTAGATCCGAAGTCGCACATTCACTCCCATCCCCCCCCCCCTTGTGGCCCCTCCAACAACTGTGCCACTAATCAAATGTGAGTCATCTGGGACATAGTAAGGCATTTATCCCTCTGCACCATAGGGCTGCCACCAAAATGGACTTTTAATCACAAATGACTACTGTCAGTCATTTTGCGGAACAACAAATCAACAATTATTCAAGTGGATATCAAATGCAACAAATTAAGGAATAGAAAGTCAGCGTCTGAAGATGAATGCAATCAGTGCATGATGGAAAAATAATGTATTTAAAGTAGTGGAACTACTAAACAGGTTCAATATACTGCAATGACAAATGCGACAGAAGGTAACGGGATTAAATGGGTGTGAAAAGGTAAAGTCAATGGAATTAGTTGAAGGAAAAAAGGAAGAAGCTTAGAAGGAAAAAGTGAGATGTAAAAAGGTAGATGCAGACTTCCCTTTATTGTGATATCATGGGAGATATGCAAAGTTCCACCTAAAAACTGAAAATGTTTCACCACACTGACGTCAGAGTTAGGAAAAGTAGTACAGAAATACAGATTATTTGTCATTATGTTTTCTATAAAAACTTCAAATGATATGACTTTGAACAGAATGAAAATGTGCACAAAGTAGAGATGAAAGCTGATGACAGATGAACAGAAGACAAGATGATCAGGTGGGCGTAAAGAAAAAAGAAAGAAAGAAATATTATGTATGCAGGAAGTTGTCAGGGAACACCACAGGTCTTCTACGCAGCAGAGCTCAGTCACACAACCTTGCGATGAAGCATAATCCATCAGAGGGCACTACAACTGCCCAGAGCAGAAGGATAGGAAGGCACACAGGTAAAGAATTAGTGACCTAAGCAAGGACTAGCTGCAATAAGCACATCCATCTTCTTCTACTGGTTCACATGGGTTTATATTATTTCACTGAGTTCTCAGAAACTTAAACTTGAAATTCATATGGTGGAGATCATATGACTGAGTTTCCAAAATCTCAAAATAAAAAAAATATATGTTTTTACAGGGATCCAGTTATATATACCAACTCTGAGATCACAATTCAGAGGGGAAAAGGGGAAATTCCTCTATTACCACTGTATCACAATCTACATAGAACTGCTTCACAGGGGAATTTATCCTTTTCCCCATTGTAATGCAGTGTTGGAGTTGGTATGTATAATTTGCAGGGGGAGTAGGGCTGCAGCCCCCAACATGCCTACAAAAATGTATTTTTCTATCTTTTTTTTTATTTTGAGTTTTCGGAAACTCGATCATATGGTCTCATCCATATGAATTTTGAGTTTCCGAAAACTTGAAACAGTATAAACCTGGTTCACATATACCCTTCAACTGGTACTTTTGGATATAACCCATAGGGATAAATGGCTCCATTTCCAAGATGGGAAGATCTTATTCTTATCTTATCTTATCTTATCAAGATGGAGCTGCTAACAGATCAGGAATACATCACAGTATTTCACTAGCTGCATATAAATGCTATACATATGAGTTATGTTGTCCAATGACTGCCAGCAGGAATCATGAATTCACAAAAACATCAAAGTAGGTCTTATCCTAATAAAGGCGAATAAATTAATCTTTGGTCACTAAATACTGTACATTACAACCACACACAGAAAGCATCTGGGAATAAGCACATCTTAGTTTTTTTGTACATAAAAATTCATAAAAATATACATCTGCATGCCCACATAGACAGGCATTCCCTCTTCACAAGGCTGTTGGATAACATTATATAATAATATAGTTTTTCATAGCTATACAGTCATTATATTCAAACCAAAGCACTTTAAATGTAAACTATTATGCTTAACAAGTTACTATGACTACTCAGAGGTGATCTCTGCCTGACATACAAGGCCATGTCCAACCCAGAATTGATGGACATGCTCCACCTAAAGAAAACCCTATCCCATCAAGCCACACGCTCCAGGGATCTAAACCCCACCACAACAATAAATAGGACATGCTGGAGAGATAGATTCCAGTCCCAGAGACTTCCCATGCTCTGGAACAAGATTCCAATCTACATTAGGCAGAGCTCTTCGCTAACCGTCTTCAAAAGAAACCTTGACAAATGGATGGGAAACAGAAAGTTTACCTCAGGGATCACTTCAATGGCTGGACAGAGGCACAGGGAACTAATCTAAGGGGGCGGCGAAAGCCAACACATTCCAGCTAGGCTTATAAATGCCTTTTGGCAGATAGCCTAGTACCTAGCTATCAACCTATGAATTACCTTCTTTATTTAACAGATGTAACAGATACATTTATTTTTTTTATCAGCATAGCATGTCAGTCTGTGATATGCAATCACTGATATATACTTGTATGGCTTTGATAATTCTGTGTGATTCCTTTAATTCACATAAAATTTTTATTATTATTTTAGAAAAATGTTTGACCTACACTGCCTTATCACACAGCACATCTCAGCACATGAAACACTTACCTGTAATCCAAAAATGCACAGTACAGAAACAGCTTGTTGGTATTGTTTACCATCTGGTTACTCTGCTCTGTGCTCTGAAAGAAAAGTTGAGAGAAAAACAATTGAAATTAGAGTCTAGATATGTCACTACAGAACAGCGGTTTAGTTTATGCATTACATACATGCTTTCAGCAAATTATCCTTTAATGCATATCATTTTTAGTCCCAGAAACACAGTTCTCTTAAAATGATATCCACATTTATGGGATAAAACGTCAGAAAAACAAACTGGCAGCAATTTGCTCAGATAAAAGAAGAACAAACTCCAGAACATTTGATTTCCATAATAATAGCTGTGATCTGACAGCAGAATACAATATCTTACTGGCAATGACTTATTGCTCCTGGTCTGTTGTTCTCAGTAGTGTCCAAGACAGGTTACACTTACAAAGAACTGATAATATTACTGCACAGATTCTGGCATTAATGTCACATACAGGGTGGGTTTAACTCTCTCTGTCCCATTTCATCATGACAGTCACAGATGTTCTAAAACGTCTGAGAATAAGAAAGCATTGTTTATACTTCTTATGCTTGTCAAAAAAAAAATTGTAAATAACATTTAAGTCAGGTTTAATGGATGTTAGCCCAAGAAAGGTAATCATTGTGAATTCAATGTGAAGTCAGTGAATGAGTCTAAATACTGTTACATCAGTATAAAATCTGTGAGCAGCAGTTAGGGAAGCAATAACAAAGTGTAATACAACCAGCAAATCAACCAAGCTGGTTCAGAATAATTAGAAGGCAGTTTAACCCATGCATTCTGTCATTCATAGGAGTTCTAGCTCTAGCTGGCACTCAAATGTACAAGGGAAAAAGCAAAATGAGCTTAAAGCAAACAGATGGTTTGATTCTTACAACCACTGCTTCAGCATTGCATGTTTTGATTGTGTCGTGTGATGATAAGTATTGTGCATTTGGATTGTGTTGTGTGACGATTGTCCAACTGACTTAAATCCAAAAAAGACATCCCTAAAAACGGGCAGTTTTCTAATACAGGTTGCCTAATTAACAAAAAAACAGGTGAAATCCCATAATAGCACCTTTCACCATACAGATACATTATTTATCATTTGGCTATTGTACCCTGTTAGGGAATTCTTGAAACATGAGTATGTTTTAATGCTGGATTAGCTGAAGGGGAATGCTTTGAGTGGTACAGATAAGGGTATCACACAAAACATTTGGGAAAGTGTTTTAAACCAGTAATTGCAAGTGAGCTTATCAGTGGGAGTAGTAAGCATTAGGTAGCCTATCTACCACAACATCCAGGTATAGATTCTTAGTTTTAGCACTTGAATTTGCTTATTCGTGCTCACCACTTGTTTAGAACTTGTTGTTAGCACAAAATAAGCTACAAATTACTACAGCACTCAACTTTCCTCTTTACCTAGAGGAAAACAGTTATTGTACTTACTTTCCTCACTTCCTAAGAGAAAAGCAGCTCTTATGCTCACTTTCCTCACTTGTCTAGAGGAAAGTAGTTTTTTATTCAGTATGTCCAAGGGTCAGCTGCCATTGTTCTCTCCTGTCTATCTGATGAATCTGGGCATCCTGAGGCAATGTAGCAGTTGCCTCATGTACACAGACAACCCTCTCCTCCTACTACCCAACACCACAACCTGTGAGAGATGCACTTATCTAGCCAAACTGGAGGTAAAACTCTCTCCAACCAAGACTGCACTTGACAGTCAAGAGGAGAAGGTAAACACTTGCACCACACCACACTCATCTCATAGTCCCACTAAACCTACACCACCAAAATCCACACATAGAAACACAAAAACATTCTCTGAGGCTCTCAATAATAATTTGCTCAAGCAACAGAGACCACCAAAGCAGAAACGCAAGCAACTTAAACCACAGCTCATAAGACAAACCAAAGTACCCAACACACTAGTCATAGGTAACTCTATAGTCAGGCACACTGATGTCCCACTTACCAGGCTAAACAAGGAGAAAGTTACTGTCAGCTGCCTGTCGGGTGCCAGGATCTGCCACATAACCCAGGCACTCAGGTCACTCCACAACAAGTACAAATATGACTCTGTCATTGTCCATGTTGGTGTGAACGACCTGAGATGTACTTCCCTGGACTTCATGAAAAGAGACATGGAAGAGCTCTCTTATCTTGTAGTCCAGGTGGGTATGCCCCTAGCCCTGAGTAGCATCCTGCCATCGCCCAGAATGACAAGGACAAAATGATTGACATCAACAATTGGCTAAGCTTCTGGTGTCTTCTAAGGGGATCCAATATCTCTCTGCCTGGGACAGCATGGTCAACAGACCATGATGCTTTGCCAGAGATGGCCTGCACTTGTCACCCCTGGGATTCCGGATACTGGCTAAGGCTCTTGACGCCGGTCTACAATGCCTTTTTTAGGCAAGGTTCAAATGACAAATTCACCATCGTAACAGGAAGAGGCAAGCAGCAACTGAGGGTAATGCTACTCAATGCTAGAAGTCTAAATCTCAAAATGCACTCACTCGAGGCACTTCTTAAAATGGAGAACATTGATATCTGTGCAGTGACTGAGACCTGGTTCACGGCTCTAGAGAGCACCCCTGCATTACCAGGCTATAACTCATACCACAATTTTCAGCCATCTAACCTGGACCAGAACACCAAAGCTGGAGGTGTGTCCATATTCATTAAGGATATCAACACCTCCAGGCTAGTTGCGCAGCATAATGCATCTGAGGTTATCCAAGTGCAACTAACTCTGGGCAAAACTGCAATCCAAATTGTAGGTTGCTACAGATCCCTCACCATACCCCAGGATTCCCACTCCTCTTTTCTTGATATACTGGAAAATATTACAGTTCAATCAAGCACCCTAATAATGGGCAGTTTCAACCACCCCACCATTAACTGGGAAAACTACTCATGTACCAACTCCTTCGCTCAATGTTTTTTGGAATTCATAAATTCCTATGCCCTGGATCAACTTATCCACACGTCCACCAGGGGCAACAATATCCTAGACCTAGTCATTACCAACATGAGTGACCGGTGTTGCACACCTGAAATCAACTCCTCATGGGTCAGATCCGACCATAAGCTAATCACCCTAGATATCTGCATCCCACCGCCACCCACCATTAAGGAAACCACAGTAAAAAAATTCTCCAAAGCCATCTTCATGCATCTTAAGACAGAAGTGGTGAACTTCATGACACCCATGCAGATGGACAATACAGTTACGACTGCTGAAACCTACACAAATGCACTCTATAAGCACTTACACAAGTGTATGGATCATGCTATCCCAAATAGAACCAAGACACTATCCTCCAAAAAAATGAAGGCAATCTGGTGGTCCCCTGCCATAAACAAACTCTACAACAGAAGGAAGAAACTGTTGCAAAAGAGAGTAAAATCTCGTGAGTGGAGGAGCTGCCTGGTCAGCCTCAGTAAGAAGCTGAGATCCCTTATAAGATCCTCCAAAGCTAGCTGCGGAAACAAAATTGCCACTGATTCTAAGGGCAACCACAAAGCATTCTATAGCTATGTCAAGAATCTCAATGGCAACACCCAGATCTGCTCTGAGTTACAGCACAGCAGCACGGAAATTACAGAAATAACTGATATTGCCAACATCCTGGCAGATAGGTTCAGTGATAACTTTACCCCCCCACCCCCTAAAAGGGCCCATATCTATACAGGAAGAATGCAGAGTCCCTGTAATCATATCTATGCAAGTAAAAGCTGCACACTCTAAAACCAAAAACACAGCATCCATGGGACCAGACAACATCCCAGGCTGCATTTTACATGAACTTCAGAACGAACTGTCTCCCCACCTAAGCACCATGTTCAGTCATAATCTCACTGCCCAGTGAATGGCACACAGCAATGATTATTCCATTTCAGAAAGGGGGAGCCACCACTGATCCTGGGAACTAGCGCCCTATTAGTCTGATGAGCCTGGTCTGCAAGGCCATGGAACATATTATCATGGAACTCATAAACAAAGACATAGGTAACCTCCAAACCCTGGACCCCACCCAGTTCAGGTATGTGAAAGGCAGATCATGCCTTCCGAACCTGATCAGCTTCTTTCAGGCAGTCACCAAAGCCGTAGATGAGGGTAAGGTGGTTCACACAGCCTATCTTGACCTCACCAAGGCTTTCGACACCATCCCCCATTCTGGAATTATAGTTAAACTCACTAAACTAGGTATAAATCCCTATGTCACAAGATGGGCTGCCAACTAGCTTATTGACAGAACCCACACTGTAAATGTTGCAAACTCCAAATCTGACTTCTAACCAGTGACAAGTGGAGTACCACAGGGATCAGTCCTGGGACCTCTCCTGTTGGGTATATACTTCTCTGAAGTACAGGCTAACACAGAAGGCCTCTGGCTAACAAAGTTTGCAGATGACTGCAAACTAGGAGCCATAGTCAAGTCCCTAAATGATGTGGACATCCTACAGAGGGGCTTCACTGAGACAGATGCTTGGTGTCAGAGGCATGGCCTCAAGCTCAATGTCAAAAAGTGCATTGTCATCCCCTTTGGTAAAAACTCTGTACCCATGAACTACCACATAAACAGCAGTCTGCTTAGTGCCGAATGTGTGATGAGACCTTGGGACCCAGGTGGACAGTAGTCTCTCCTTTCATAATCACATCGCCACAGTAGTCAGGAAATCCTTCTATGTGGCACATGTCATAACAAAAGGGTTCTCATCCAGGAAAAATGAAGTCACTGTTCCCCTCTACCTGGCACTCTTTAGACCCATTATAGAGTACAACGCCCTTTTGGAATGTACCTCACAAGACATCTGCAGCAGCTTGAAAGGCCACAGAAGTACCTCACAAAGAGGATTACTGGCCTCAAAGAGATGCCCTACACTGACCATCTCAAAAAAGTCCAGCTTTACTCTGTAGCATATTGCCTACTCCAAGGAGATCTCTGCCTAACATATAAAGCTATGTTAAACCCAGAGCTTTTGGACATGCTACACCTTAAGAAATCCCAATCCCTCCGAGCTGCACGCTCTAGGAACCTAAACCTTGTCACCACAATAAACAGGACATGCTGAAGGGATAGATTCCTGTCCCAGAGACTTCCTATAGTGTGGAACAAGCTACCCATCTATGTCAAGCAAAGTTCCTCATTAGAATTCTTCAAGAAAAATCTTGATGAGTGGATGGGAAATAGGAAATACTCCCTGGGGATCACTTCTGTGGCTCTGCTCGACAGGGGCACCGGAAATTAACTTTCTTGGGTGGCATAAGCTAGGGAACTTTGTTGGATAGGCTTTCTTAAACTCTTTGGCCAATAGCCTAGTACCTTCCTATGAACCTATGAGAAAAAGTATTTAAAATATAATTAACATAGAAGCATAGCTTGGGATTCACAGAGATAAAGTTTATTTCTACAACAGTCTTGCACAGCTAAGTGGCACTGTGTTACAAACACAGGCAGACATGAAATCTGCATGCATGGTCATCCAGCACTTAAGTGCAGACACCTATGCTTCCAGATAGTTAAATGAACAGGAACATAACTACGCAAGTGATGACATATGCAGTGAAATGCAAACAAGGTGCAGTAGTCTAGCAATACTGCCTACAGGTATTACATACTGCAGTCATGCAACAGGAGGAAACAGACATTCACAGGCCAAGAAATGTAAAGCTCTGCATGTATTAGCAAGGTGCTGTGAGTTTGTGCATCCCTTAGCAGGGTAGCATACAGTACCAGAAAACAATAGCCATACAGTATTGACAGTACAGTGCTGTCAAAATATGTATAACACCTGTCATAATCATACAACGGAAGGCAAGGGATGCAAATGAAAGTAGAAAAAAGAGGAAAGCAAGCAGTGAGTCACACAACAGGGAAATATTTAGAAGTATGCAGAATGGCAAGAGGTATGCAAGACATTTTTGTGAGGATAGAGACCCATTTTTTTCTTTATATGGGGAAAAGAGACAGCAAAAGTCAAAAGGGAAAGATGGTTATAGGAAAAGGAGTTAAGAAAGTGTGCAGAGGCACATCGGCACATACACAAAACAGCAGATACAAAGGTGGAAGGGTAGGCAGTAGGATGAAGAGATAGGGGATGGCTGGAGACACAGGATAGACAAATGGTGACAGGGAGGGTGAGCCCGTGTATGGAGTATGGGGAGGGTGGGCCCATGTACGGAGTATGGGAAATGACATGAGTGAGAGAGAATACACACATGGCTGGAGATAGGGTGGGGCTACAGCAGCAGTGTATCAACTGTTGCTCCAAAGAGATGGATCAGATTAGCTGGTGGTATAGGCCACACCCTCCCTTGGTGGCCCAATGGTAGTAGCCAACCAACTAAATGAAGCTGCAATCCACCCTAGGAGAGTCTCCACCTGGGTCAGATACCTGCTTAATGATCTATGCACTACAGTCTCCATCACCTGGTCCGGCTGAAGCTGGATCACTTTAGAAATGAAAGAGGGATACCATTGTTAAGGGCCATGACCACTCTACATACCTTTCTCCTGCCCACATTTTTGCAAATTGTCTGGATTTTTGCCTCATATTGTTGGACTCTTTCTCATAAAACGTTTGATCTTCTCTCAAATCATTGGGGATTGAAGTAAGAAAATAACAACACTCATCTGAGTTTCAGATTTCGCACCCTTCAGAAAACCTATGCTAATACAAAGCCTTTTATTCAATCAACAACGTTCTTGGTTTATAAGAAAAATATTTAAAATGTTCCCCTATTTTGGGCCTTTGTCCACCCCACCCTCCATTATTTATGGCTTTGTCCAGATTTTTGTGCTAAGAGGTTGAGATGAATGCCCAGCTCTAGAAAGGCAGTCCCAGCCTTATTGTCCTGTTACTCCTTAGCTATAGTCGCAGTAGGGACGGAACATATTGGAGATGCCTGCTGAAAAAAAGCAAAGCTGCTATCTGGCCCTCCAGTGAAGGGCCACAGTGGGAAGTTAACATAAGTAAATTCATCTTCAAAATGTGCTAAAAATATATAAAATTTGTCAGCACCTGTGAGTGAAACTAACCATGGCTGGCAGCAAGCCTCCCTCCTCAAGTAGTCTGCATATTACTATCACACTCTACTTATGCTGAAAGAGAAAAAGCACATCAGAAAGCTGTGCCAACTATAAGGAAAAATTATAGATGCACATCACAGTCCCATAAATATATTTCCTTAGCTGTGTGATAGGCAGCAGGTGTGCATGCGTATGCGTGTGTATGTATCTGCTGCACGTATGTTACCATGGATCTCATTCAGAAGATCGACTCAACAGAAAGTTGAACTTCATGTGGTCACGACCATATGATCAACACTGGGAAAGGATAGAAAACAATAAAAATCTAAATCTATGCTTTTGCTGGGGGCAAGACACCCAGTACCCTCTACACCCCCTGCATATTATGTATAACAACTGAGATTGCACTACAGTGGGGAAAATAGCAAATTCCCCAATCCCCACTGTGCTATGCTCTCCATTCAAAAGCTTTGACATTTCAGAAAGTTGACCATATGAAGTTTGACTTGCCGTTGAGTCGATCTTCTGAGTGGGACCTGTTACCATAAATAAGTAGAAAATGGGAAAGTTATACCTGTCTTTCACTTAATTGAGGTTTAGCTGGTCACAGCAGAAATCTTATTTGTGTATTCAAGTGAGAAAAACCTCAAATATACAGATACTGCGAATATAATTTCTCCAAATTTGTGCATCCTTGAAAACAGCATATTTAAATTTTACTGAAATAGATATAAAGCCCCCATATCAGGAGCTGCAGGTTATAGGGACAGAACCTCCAAATCAGGGGCTACAGGTAGACTTGCCCCTCCCCTGCAAAAAAAAATGTTTCTAAACCTTGTTAGCAATTGTAAGTATTCCTTTAATCAAAGAGATCTGCAGGGATTAGTTCATGTTCAAATTAATAAAGAATATTCTAGTGTTATATTTGTGGACACAGTGCACATGCACCATGAGAAGATATATTGTAACCTCATCCACAATCGGCCTCTGCAGAAATAACATGACAGTGGGCATATTCCACGAAGTGCCACCATAATTTCCACCTTGACACTGAACATTTAGATAGTATCAAACATATTTCCAAAGCAGACCTTCAGAAATATGTAGCAGTACCAACCTCAACAAACTCAATAGGATACCAGAGATAAAAAGCAAAAACAATGCAGTGAAAGCATTTACTGTACCATGGGTGGTGATGCTGCCTAACTGCCACTTCCCATCTATGGAGATCATACTGGATCATAGGAAGTTACTAGGTGATTGGCCTTGAGGCCCTTATAAGCCTAGCCAAGAGTTTAGCCCATATTTAGACAAGTCAGCACCCAAAGCCCCTATCCATCAGGGACACAGATGGAATCCCAGAGGTGTATTTTCTGTTTCCCATCCAGTTATTCAAGTTTCACTTAAAAAGGGATAATGAGGTATTCTGCATGACGTCAAGAGGGAGTCTGTTCTGGAGATGGGAGAGTCTCTGGGATACAAATCTGTCCCACCAACAAGTCCTATTGATGTCACAGACCAGGTTGAGGTCGCACATGCTGGTTACTTGAGAGGAGCTTGACTTGCGGAGAAATGAACACCTCTGCCAAGTTTCAAACCCAGGCCCCCTCATTTACAGCCCGCTGCATTAACCCACCAGGTCACACTATTTGTCATGCAAATGATTTGTGCACTGTCTTCCCATCCTGGTGATACCCATGGCTAAATACACCTACCCAACTGGGTATACTAATCATCAACTTTCCTAAAAGCACCATTGGGGGTGCCCAGTAGGCACACTCAGTTATGGCCACAAGAACTAAAGCATAACTTTACTCTCCTCCATGCACCATACAGGTGTTTTTCAGTGAGCACTAGCAGAAAATGCAAATGACCAAATCTGCTGTGAAAATCATGTCATTTTTGTGAGGAACAGAATGTATGAATTCTGCTTACAACAAGATTTATGAATTATGGATTGTGCATGCACAGTTGTGCAGCGGCATCAGGTGTGTACCTGTGCAGGTCTCCTGCACAGTTTCTTGGCAACATCATGTAGTGGCAAACACAGGCAAGCAGGAGCACTGCAGTTAAAATAAAGCAGTTGTGGCACCTGACCTAATGTGTTTATATACGATCTATGCAGCTATAAAATTGTTTAGATTTGCTGACACCCTGAGTTTTATATGCTAAGCTGCATAGACCATAGAAATTATACTGGATATCTAACAAGCAGTATTAGGAGTTGTACTCGCAATTTCTGGACATAAAGACACTTCTGAAGAGGTACACAGTATGCAAAGTGTGTAGTAAGACATTTTGCACTGCCTCCTAAGGATGTACACCCTTACATTAGCAGTGGCCTTAGCAATGGCTAGCAATATAATTGTGTGCCTCATGTAGTTGTTTCATTAGACTCTTCTCGCAACAAGGTAGCCCACAATTAGGACAACTTATTCCTGTACACTCCTGTCATTATTATGTTGGACATATAGTCTGTATAAATTATACAGTGGCTTATGTTGGTACATACAGTAGGTCAGTGCCTACACAAAGTTATCCCCCACTGTATGGCTGCTTCTCTAATGATACCCAAGTACTCAAGGTTCCCATCTGTTGGCAGCAGGGAAGACTGCCATACTTTATTACAACTTACCTATTAGTCTTACCAAATAGGACTACCCTGTGTGAAGTGTTTATTCACCAGTTTGCAGCATGTATACTTGCTGTAAGTAATCCCATATCAGTCCCTACATATATCATATGGCATAGTCCCAGAGCTGCCCTATCTACTATCACATTGTATGACTAGGTTATTCCATTGTCTGTAGTTGTCATACTACAAATTCCAGTCGACACCTGTGTGTCATGTGTTCACAAGCTGTCTGCATGTCCAGAAGAAGAGATGGACAACAGAGCCTGGGCAGTTTCAGCCCTGCCAGGTACTCAGAACATATGAATAGACACCAGCCATGGAAAGGGCCAAGTATCATATGCATATTACCAACATTCTGTGTCATATTAATGCAAAAGTACATTTCACAGTGGGCAAGAAGTGAGCTGGAGGGTGTTGGGTGGTGACACCTGGGAACAGCAAGCTGACAGAGTGTCCTTGCAAGGGGGAAATGGTTCTAGAACCATCCCTGATTGGACTGGGTAGTGGTTTCAGGAAAGCTTCATCCCCTTGGGTTTCAGTGGATGATGCATCAGGTTTGAGTGTCACAATGAGCAGATTTCTATGTATTAGTCCAGCACATACAGACATTATTTATTTGAAGTATATTTTCCTTTGTTGACCAGATTAGTCTCATTAGGCTGGAGCCCTCTTTCAGGGGATACCTGAGGTGCTTTAATATGGACTAGGACACATTTGGTCAATGCACCCAGGAAATACCATTATTCTTTTTCAATAAATACCATGGGATATTATATATCCACCTGAGCTACCATGAACTCAGGCAGATGGGGCCTTGGTTTAAAATCTCATCCAAAGAAGGGTACAATAAGGAGTGCACCCCCCCCCCAAAGTTGCATGTCAGTGACAGTAATCGAGCCTAGCCAGAGCATATCTATAGCATATGTATTGTTATAAAACATCAAGTATTCAGCTATATTGGGAATGGGAGCTGAAGAAGGCTGGGATCATATGGTACATCTTCCATGGACTCCCATACCATGCACTGTTCAGAGATATAGTTCTGAGACAGGAACAAGCTCAGCCTGGTGTGTCTTTTTTGTACTCACAGTTACGGCAACTGTTACAGTGTCACCTGTAGAAGCTGGGGAGGGACAGCAGGTTAATGTCTGAATCTGTGCAGGGACTGCTGCTTCTGAGGATGATGATGATAATGATGATTATGATGATGAGATACAACTATCAAAGACATAGTCTGATGACATAGTAGCACTGTCTGTTGCCAGTCCTAGGTGAGCATCTGTTAGAAAAATATGTATTTGAACATATATAAAGTGCTAGTTAAAAAGCAAATAGTGTATAATGCATTTTATTCTATTATTAATATGGCAATAAGAATGATTTTACATGTAATTGCTTGAAGCTTTGGAACTGCAGTGTATTTGAACTCTGACCCTGGCAGTAGCAGCAAGCTTATGTTTTCACTAATGATTATCTGCTGGGTCAGGAAATTAAATGTATAAAGCATTGAAAATCTTCTTCTCCTTCCTTTGGGACAATTGGCCTTGTAAATGTTATCAAGATAAGACGCAGCTGTTGGGAGAATGTTGCAAGAAGAACAAAGAAGTGTATTACAAGACTGAACCAGCTATTGTATTCGAGCAGGCCTGAAACCTTGAAGGAGTAACATTTACTGAAAGACATTATAACTGACTAGGTGCTTTGCAAGGCTATATTATTCCCAAGGGAAAACTTTTTTAAATATGTAACATCAGCAATCTTTATGAATAGGATGTTGTGAACCATAGTGATGTAGGTGCCCTGTGACTAACCATGTCAGAAAGGTTAGCACAAACTAGAAAGTAGAAACTATAAGAATTGTATACTTCCTGTATCATGTCAGACAAAATTCTGTACTTGTACGTTTTTTGCCTCCTGGTGTACACTAGTAAACTTTTGCATCTGAGCCTCCTGTGTTGTAATCCTTATTTTTATTTAACAGTTTGGTCCTTCTTGAACCGGAAACCCTCGGACAGCTATAGATCAGAGTGTACCGGTGGTCGAACACTGCGCAGGAAAAGCTACCGAAACGGTTCTTCTTGAAATACAAAAGACCTCTGACTGAATTGTCATTTTGAGAGGCTGGCCACTTTCTGATCTGCGGCCGAAGAGCGGTCTCGAACTGGTCGACTCAGGAGGCTCAGGTAGGAAGATATTTGCCTTTTTTCTGTTTTAGATCAGGGACTAGGTTGTAGTAAATATTATTGTCAGAAGATTTGTTATACAGATCAGGGACAAAAGGTAATTACTGTATATTTTGTCAGAGATCAGGAAAACAGAATAAGGTAGGCAGTCATTCTAGATAAACTGTGTAAGGAACTGAAATACCATGTGGTGAAAAGGGTTACGTAACATTTTCTTTTAATATGGGAAATCAGTGTACCAAAACATCGCGAGATCCAGCCCTAACTGAAGATGCAAAATATATGCAATTACAACGGGCTGATAATGTTACATATTATACAAAATGGGTTAATAAATACGGATTCAATGGTAAATTGGATAAAATTTCATTAGTTAAACTCTTAAAACAACTTAAATCTGACGCAGAAGGTCAGGCAAAAAACAACAATGATTAGGCATTCCTCAGGCACACAGGTGGATTGAGGAAGTGAATCGAAGGGAACAAAAAACTAAAAATGCTAAAATATTATTCTTAGATAAAGAGGATAATAATATAGTAATAGCGACAGCTCCTCCTCCCCCGCCCCCTCCGATGCCTTTTTCAGGATATGAAGCAGGTGGACAAGCTGGTCCACCTCCACGTTATCCTGACGTCACAATGACACTAAAATCATTTGTTAGAGATCCTATTGAAACTAGGTCCCGGACACGTAAAACACTTGGGGACACAGACTTGTATCAAATAGGAAAAAGCACACTAGAGGAAAATGAGGAAGAAATCTGTCCACTTATCGAGGTACCAAATCCTCAAGCAGGACAGGAAGGGCAGGACCCAACTCTTCTAGTATATAGACCATGGACACCAGAAGATATTCGGAAAGCTACAGAGGGAATCCCCCATCCAAAAGTTAATTACACAAAGTTTTTACAAGATTTACAAGGTATGAGACTAAGTTACCACTTGAATAGGGAAGAAGTAGAAAAGGTAGTTAGACAAATTGTGGGTCCAGACTGGCACATGATTTGTGGCACCTGGAATCCTCGTAATGCAGAGCTTAAACCACTCCCACATAGTGACGCAGAACTAGACAACAGAGTAAAAGGTCTTACAGACCGAATTTCCGAAAAATGGAAACCTAGAGCAGATTGGACTTGCATTAACCAATGCATACAACAAGAGAATGAAACTGTAGATGGGTATTATGGTAGATTATTGGAATGTTTCAATAACCATAGTGGTATGGCTATTCCTGAAAATCAGACACATGATACCTCGTATGAACAGCAACTGAAAAATGCATTTTTGAAAGGTTGCACTGCACCTATCAGTAGCTTCATTACAAAGCATATGATAGACCATCGAACAAGTAGGCTACAAGCCTTACTTGAATATGCTAGACATGCCGAAAGACACTTTAATAGTAAAAAGAAAAAGAAGACACAAGTCTTCACTGCTGAAGACGGACCTGAGGTTTTTGCAGTACAGTCTGGTAAAAAGGGTAAGAAAAATGCCCAGGGAAACAGACAATCTGACAAACGGTCAGAAGATTTTGAAGAGAGAAAAAAGAAAGGTGAGTGCTTTAAGTGCGGAAAGAAAGGACATTTAGCGAGGGATTGCAGGCTAAATAAAAAGGTGACTACAGAAAGCAAGGATGATGAGGACTGACTATATGCTAGTGATGAAAGTCAGAAATCATCAGGAAAGGCTAACAAACAAAGGACAAATATAAACGTAGTAGAAGGAATAGAGGAAGTGCAAGTAGATATAGAGGATGAAGAAAGTGAAATTTTAGATTTGGCATTACTGAGCTTGGAGCTCTATCTGGCAGACACAAAACTGGAAGTCACACTTCTGGTGGAGGGGAGGGAAGTAAAATTCCTGTGTGACTCAGGAGCGTCACGGACTTTGATACACCCCTCCAAGTTACCAGAGTATTCCGAATCACCTGATTATATATTAGTAAAAGCAGCAAACAGACAGCTATATAGGGAGCCACTCTCCCATGATATAGCAATAACTGACCCTGTTTCAGGTATGACTCAGAAAAGTAAAATCGTAGTTTCTGCAAAATGTCCAGTAAACCTACTGGGAAGAGATCTTATGCAGATATTTGGCATAGCGGTAGTTCCCACTATGCAGGGTATGGAGGCACAAAGACAAATGGATACTTTTGTGGTGCGACCGGAGGGTGAGACTTTTTACTGGTACAGCCAGGACCTAGTTACGACTGGTCCAGGGGCAGTAACCGAGGAACTGATGAATGTAGCCATCAGTAAAGCCCCCTCCCTTGATACTGACCGACAGCATTTGTTACACTGTACTCTATACTACTGTAGCATGCCAGGACCTGATAAAGAATATGAGCAAGCATTATTCAAAAATCCTGCTAACAGATTAGTATTACGAACCTTGTATTGGGATACTGAGGGAAACAGTGTGGTAAGCTGTTCATTACCTCAGGAATTCATGACACTGTACAAATCTAATTGACTACCGCATGTCAGCTTAACAAAAAACAAGAATATGAAATGGGCAGACTTAGGAGAAAAAGTAACAAGATGAGAAAAACAAACTGATTTAGAATTATCAGAGCAGGGAATACAAAAACAGAAATTGAATTGGCTAACACAGACACATCCAGCTGTACACTTACAAACTAGTGAAGACAGCTGATTAGCATTCTTATTAGAAGAAGAAGAAAAAGCCTTGTGTGATATACCAGAGATTCTTTGGTCAACAGGCAAATCAGATGTAGGACTTATTCGAACAGCAGGGCCAGTTACTATTACACCAAAATCAGCATTTAGACCACAAAAAAGACAATACCCCTTGAGGAAAGATGCAGAGCAAGGAATCAAGCCTATAATAGCAGCATTACTCAAGGAAGGAGTACTGGTAGAATCTCTTGATTCACCATGTAATACCCGTCTATTTCCTGTTAAAAAAGCAAACGGGGAATGGCGGATGGTACAGGATTTACAAGCTGTAAACAATGCAATAATACCTAGAGCACCTATGGTGCCAGACCCACACACCTTGTTGAACGATTTAAAGCCGCAACAAAAATATTTCACTGTAGTAGACATAAGCAATGCTTTCTTTTCAATACCTATACATCCTGATAGCCAGTATTGGTTTGCATTTACATTTCAGGGTAAAAGGTATACCTATACTCGGCTACCACAGGGATACTGTGAAAGCCCAACAATATTTGCACAGGAAATGGCTAGCAACCTGGCAGGGTTTACCCCACCAGGAGGAAGTCAGATTCTGCTTTATGTAGATGACATCTTGCTAGCAGCCCCCACCCAGCATCAATGCAGGGAGGATACTATAGCGTTACTGAAATTTTTAGTAGTACAGGGACATAAAGTAAACAAAAGTAAGTTACAACTTTGGAAAAAACAGGTTAGATACCTAGGATATGTAATATCCAATGAAGGTAGAATATTAGACGAAGACAGAAAAACAGCAATTTTACAAGCACCTAAACCAGCAACCAAGAAGGAAATGATGTCCTTCTTGGGAACAACTAATTTTTGTCGAAGCTGGATATCAAACTATGCTTCAGAATCTGCTCCACTGGCTGATTTAATATATGAAACACTAATGGCAGCACAAGATTTATTACAATGGACACCCGAAGCAGAAACAGCTTTCTGCAGACTAAAACAATTGATAGCTTCTTCATTAGTTTTAGGACTTCCGAATTACCACAAACGATTCTTTCAGACCGTAGATTGTAAACAGGGATACATGACGTCAGTTCTGACGCAACAGCATGGGGATAAGCAACGCCCCATAGCTTACTATTCATCACAGTTAGATCCAGTGGCACGATCGTTGCCTCACTGTGTGCAAGCAGTGGTCGCAGCTGCTATGGCAGTACAGGCTTCTGCCTCAGTGGTGTTATTCCACCCTCTCACATTGAGAGTGCCTCATGCAGTCGCAATAATTTTACTGCAAGAAAAAATAGCATATTTTTTTCCTGCTAGACATCTTTCATGTATGACCATACTGCTGAGCCAACCTCATATGGTAATTGAACGTTGTACAACATTAAACCCGTCAACGTTACTTCCAACTCCTGTGGATGGCACGCCGCACAGCTACCTGCATGAAATTGAGCAAACAACTTTGCCCAGACAAGATTTCACTGATATGCCCTTGGATGATGCCGAGGTGACATTTTACATGGATGGCTCGTGCAGAAGGGGTCCTACAGGAAAAAATCTAGTGGGGTATGCAGTAGTTACAGATACAGAGATCTTACAAGCCCAACCTTTACAGCATAACTTATCTGCTCAAGCAGCAGAATTGATAGCTTTAACACGGGCTTGCACTCTAGCGAAAGATAAATGTGTGAACATATACACTGACAGTCAGTATGCTTTCTTTACAGTGCATGTTTTTGCGCAACAATGGAAAAATAGGGGAATGATAACATCTAATGGTAAACCGATTAATCATGCGCAACTTATTTTGAACCTATTAGATTCTATTCAGTTACCTACTAAAGTAGCTATTTGTAAATGTTTAGCTCATACAAAACAACAGGATAGAACTTCAAAAGGAAATGCAAAAGCTGATGCAGCTGCAAAGCAAGCAGCCTCAGACTCAGAAACTTTACTTTTAACCGAGGAATTACAACCCTCTGAGATTTTAGATCTAGAAATGTTAAAAACAATGCAGACATTAACTACAAAAGCAGAGAAACAAAAATGGGAGAAACGAGGTGCAATCCTCGAAAATGGACTGTATGTCTCCAAAGAGAAAAAAGCAATATTACCGTCTAATTTATTTAGATATGCAGCTTTGTTGAGCCATGGGCAGTGCCATGTCTCAACAGGGGGGATGGTACAGTTAGTAAATCGAATATTCCAAACATACGGATTCATAAATTATACAAAAAAAATTTGTGCAGCATTCCATACTTGTAACAAACATCATGCACAAGGGGCATTCAAACCAAAGTAAGGGAGTTTTCCTACACCACCATATCCGTTCCACACTATTTGTATGGATTTCATAGAGTTGAATAAATGTGAAGGGAAAAAATACTGTTTAGTAATTATAGATATGTTTTCTAAATGGGTAGAAGCTTTTCCAACAAAAAATCTGGATGCAGCAACAGTGGCAAAAGCCCTAGTAAAAGAAATAATTCCTAGATTTGGCATACCGGAAAGGATTTATAGTGACGATGGGACACATTTTGTTAATCAGACGATCCACCAGCTTGGGAGATTCTTTGGAATCTCCTTAAAGAATCATTGTGCTTACCACCCACAGGACTGGTGGAAAGGTACAATGGAATTCTAAAAAACAAATTGAGGAAGCTAGTGAGCGAGACACAGAAAAATTGGATTTGCTGTCTGCCTTTGGCACTGCTGAACATGAGAACAGTTCCAAATGTAAAGGGTTTGACTCCCTATGAAATGATATTTGGAAGGGCATATTATGTGCTGCAGTGGAAAGCTCTCATGCCTGCAGAACTAGAGGCTGACAGCTCATTAGCTAGCTACATGAGAAAACTGTTAACAAATAAAACTGTTTTGCAGTTAAACTCTTTTTCAGATAAAAGACAGACCAGGCCGTTGGAAGCAGTGCTGACTCCGGGGACCTGGGTGTGGCTGAAGGTTACAAAGAGGAAGAATTGGGTGAGTCCAAAGTGGGAAGGACTGTACCAGGTACTGTTGGCAACGCCTACTGCAGTCAAAGTTGCTGAGAGGATGTGCTGGGTCCATCTGACGCACTGTAAACCGGTAAAGAATTTTCAACTTGATAAACATTTTGTGACTGATACACAACAAAGGCAGGATGGCCAAGAGCAAAACGAGTAAAAATACAGATCAACCCCAAAGATGTTGTTTAATCATCTTGTTGACTATGCATTTATTGACTATGATTGTGATGACCTTCCTTTTGTTGTGGTTTTTCCTACATGTAACCACACAAGTGAAAGTGGAGAGACGTGATGAACTGTCTATAGACTGGCATCTGAACTTTAACACATACCTAGCTATGAAGCGTGTATATGTAGAGACTATGAACATTTCAAATTTCTGGGTTTGTACTGCTATACCAACAGCATATGGAGGACTGTTAATGTCCGCTGTCCCCTTAGGGATAAATGAGACTTGGGAGAATTTACTTTTTGATACAGGATCTGTAAGATCACAAGACAAAAGCGCATTGTATTTGCCTATCACACAGAAGGGAATTGTATGTTTCTATAAGAATGATACACTTCAAGTGGGTTGGAGTAACTGTAATATAACCATATCTTATAAATGTTACATTAAAGTTAAAGATAGAGGCACTGTTTGTAATACGAATTATGATTCATATTTGAGTTTAATGAAAACAACATTAAGTGAAGTGCAGAGAAATCCTGTTTTACATATACAACTGTCTATTATAGACAAGAAAATGTTTCATTCAGAATTAACCCGCATCAGTACTAAAGTAGAAAACTGTTATTTTGTTTGTGGGAAAAAGGCATACAAATGGCTACCTGGGAATTGGTCCGGCAGTTGTTTTTTGGGTTATCTGGTTCCGGCCATTAGGCATACTGCAGAATTACCTCTGGGTAAGATACGAAATGTGAGAGATGTAGCCCGGAAACCTGAAGGTCCAATCGGAAAACCTGTAAATCCAGTGGGACAAATCGAAGCTGGTTGGAAAGACCATCATTCTGTAAAGAATAAAGAAAAATTGACTCATATGGACTTGAGTGACAGTGTAATATCCTGGGCTGGAATACTTCCAGCATATGGAGCAGTCAAATCGATCTGGGAATTGAGAAAGCTGTCGAAACTTCTCGAAGTAATGAGTAATGCAACTTTTTCTGCTCTCGAACTAGTGACTGATGAACTGAATGCAATGAGAACTGTTGTGCTACAAAATCGAATGGCTCTTGACTTCACCCTAGCGGCGAGAGGTGGTACGTGTGCGCTTATCAAAGAAGAATGCTGTGCTTTTATACCAGACAATCGACATGAAATTAATGACCACCTAGAGGTAATACAGCAGGTATCTGCCATGACTGAACCAGGCCCAAACCCACTGACAAACTTTTTCCAGAATCTGTTTGGTGGGTGGGGCTCTATCCTAATGAACATCTTGATTGCTATTTGTGTAGGTCTGCTCCTATTAGGAGCATGTGTCTGTTGTGGGATTCCCTGCATGAAAAGATTAATTAAAGATTTTATTGCTATATCTGTAACTGAAACTTTGTACCAAGACATTGAGTTAGAAAAATTAATTTCAGATGAAATTCTTTCCGAAGTATAAACTAAATGACTTACCTGGTTGAAAGTCCTTAAAGGAGAAGGCTAGGAGACGAAATGACATTGTTTATATTTCAGAATAGAATAAAAGTATTAAAAGGGAGGAAAATGTTAAAAAAATATGTATTTGAACATATATAAAGTGCTAGTTAAAAAGCAAATAGTGTATAATGCATTTTATTCTATTATTAATATGGCAATAAGAATGATTTTACATGTAATTGCTTGAAGCTTTGGAACTGCAGTGTATTTGAACTCTGACACTGGCAGTAGCCAGTTCAGCAAGCTTATGTTTTCACTAATGATTATCTGCTGGGTCAGGAAATTAAATGTATAAAGCATTGAAAATCTTCTTCTCCTTCCTTTGGGACAATTGGCCTTGTAAATGTTATCAAGATAAGACGCAGCTGTTGGGAGAATGTTGCAAGAAGAACAAAGAAGTGTATTACAAGACTGAACCAGCTATTGTATTCGAGCAGGCCTGAAATCTTGAAAGAGTAACATTTACTGAAAGACATTATAACTGACTAGGTGCTTTGCAAGGCTATATTATTCCCAAGGGAAAACTTTTTTAAATATGTAACATCAGCAATCTTTATGAATAGGATGTTGTGAACCATAGTGATGTAGGTGCCCTGTGACTAACCACGTCAGAAAGGTGGGCACAAACTAGAAAGTAGAAACTATAAGAATTGTATACTTCCTGTATCATGTCAGACAAAATTCTGTACTTGTACGTTTTTTGCCTCCTGATGTACACTAGTAAACTTTTGCATCTGAGCCTCCTGTGTTGTAATCCTTATTTTTATTTAACAGCATCCAAACACAGTCAAGGAAGAAAATGCAACCTCACTCATACATGTACCTGGGGCTGAAATGTCCAAGAGCTCACCACCTCTATTCAGCAAGTGGGCCACTGTGTCTCTTGCCAGAAGTGATGATTCTCTGGCAGTTCCACTCTACCAGGGGAGGGTGGGGGGCCTCTGTGGCTTCAACCAGCACTGATGATCCCCTGGCAGCAGCCAGAATCAATGAACACACACACTACACCTGAAGTGGTTATATCCACCAGTTTGCAGCCTTACAGTGATGTCTGACACCATCTTGTGTTATAGGTGGTCTCTGACATGCAGGCAGCACTTGGGAACAATCAGCAGATGTGCCACGGTACTATCAGTGCATAATCTGCTACAACCTAGGTCCACATGGAGCAAATTTCTGTGTTACGTGGCATCTGAGATGACATGGCTTCCAAATTATACCAGTTTCCTCACCACCTCAATGTGGGGGGTCTTCAGTGCCATCATCACTATCTACAGTAGCACTGCTGTTTGGGATCAAGATAGGGTATGCACCACCTGGTCATAGACGGGGAACTTCACAGGGTACACAGTTCATATATGTGTTTAGTCATGTTCAATGCTCTGCAAACACTAATTCTGGGAGACCACAACACTTGGCTTCTAGTAGGAAGGACACCTCATGAGTGACCTATATTCAAGTCATGGTCCTGCAATCTCACAACACCTTTACCAAGAGAAGGATCCCAAACCCTAGTACAATAAACCAGCATAGCAACTGTATGTCATGGCCACATTGTGGCACCCCTACTCCATTACAGGAGGACACTGAACAACTGTTTCTGTGAGATCTCTTTCTCTGCTTCCTGTGGCAAGCCTCCTATTCAGCGTGCGTAGACACTCATGTCACTGTCTTCCTAGCCATCTGTAAACATGGCAATGGATGTATCCTCTCTAACCTCCCTTGGTTTAATTACCCCAAGGCTTTTGGGTTTCTTATACCATGATGGAAATGGACCCCATTCCTAAGTCAGTGCCTCCTGTGTGGTAAATTTGTGACCGTCTCATGCAGAGTGTGCCCCAACTATGCATTATCATGCATAGCCTGCAATTGCACTGCATGAATCGTGTTTTTACCTGTTGACTTGCACTGTCACTGTGTGCTCATATTGGCACCAAAAGACATGACTAGACCTAGCTACTTCACGAGTCCTAATGTATTGTGCCCGTCACTGTCAAGGGGTGGTTGTGTGTCTGCTAAGTTTTGCAGTTTTACCACATCATTTATTTTATTTTTTTATGTATTTAACATTCATTTACCAGGAAAGTCTGACTGGACAGAGCCCATTTTCAGTTGAGGCCCAGGGAGAAATGCTACAGATACATGTCTTTGGAATGTGGGAGGAAACCCACATGAATGCACTGAGGATGTGCAGACTCCATATAGAAGGCACCCCAGCCAAGAATAGAACCAGAGAACCTCTTGTTGTGAGGTGACAATATTAACCACTACACCACTGCACCACTCATCAGATGCTGATGATGTTGGTGCCCCTTCCTTGCAGCCATCGTGCATAAGAAGTCCGATATTGCCAGTATCCTGGGCTTGCACAGCCTGCCTTCTGAAGTGCATTATGGAGTAATTAAAATGATAAAAATATCATTAAAGGTAGTCATACTGGTGTGTCCCCCAGACATATCAAGATAGCTAAAGTTGAATTTGAGCCAAACTGAACACAGCATAACATTTTGGATGGGGGATTACTATGTTTACAAAATGAATGTAGTTTCATACCTTAAAGTGTGGTGCAGGGAATGCACTTACTGACCACATGGCATGATTGTATTTCACTGTGCAGGAAATGTTGATATAGTGGAGATGTGTGCCACATATATAAATCAAGTGAGCTGCCTGGGTGATTGGTTATGATCCCACATGTGCCACATACTAACTGTCAGGTCACAGAATGGCAGCCCCTTCTGATTGCAGACCTCATAACTGTCAACCAAGTGGGGCATTTATTTTTACAATATGTGTAATCTATGTTATTCAGTGCTTCTGGAAGATGGACCATGTTATAGATGGTGCTCATTGTGGTAGTTATCCCCTGGTTATGTTAGGAAACTATACATGGTCGTCTACAAGTAGAAGACTTTTGTCCTCATAGCTGGTATAGAAAGTGCTATACATTAATTGAACTCTACAGGTATTTGAACACCAGGCATTCCCGTTGATTCTGTGTGGGGGTGACACATGTCAACCAAGGTCCATACTATGTTCCGATCAGCTCTAAATTGATCCGAGATGTCTTGATCAATGAAATTGTACTAGGTCACCTGCTACCAATTGGTACCAGACACCATTTCATGAGTTATTATGGGATATGCTATTGCACAACTGCAACTGCTGCTCTTCCAAGAATATTTTGCAACTTTAATATTTTTGCTGTAATTAGCTGTTGTACAGTGAAGCACAAATCATTGTACCACTTACTTCATATACAGCTATAAAACACTTCCATGTTCTCCTGGCATACATCTATTTATTACGGGAGCCTCATTTACCTAGTCCATCATATATGTCATTATACATTAACTTGCATATATAGTCTTTTGTGCACCTGGACTCACCGCATTGGAGTATAACGTGTCTTTATGAATTAATTGTCACTGGCCTGTGCCAGTGTGCACAAAAATAACTCAGATGTAAAAGAGCTCTGTGTACTATACAAACTGGCCATAATTTTAAAACGCTGAGCAGGTATTTGTAAATCTTATACTCCATATGATTTAATAATCTACTCATTCCCCATTTAGTGCATAATTTCATCTCCGCTGGGCATGTCTAATATTAAAAATGATGTTGCTTTGATGTCTACCTGAGAAATATGTAAATGACCATCAAATCAATGAAGAACATGAGTCTGTGATTGCTGTTTCCTTAGTTACATGTGAAAATTAACAAATGTACCTAGTTCTTTGATGACCTCATTTTCTTCCTGCGTGTTTGAAAAAAAAAAAATCTGTATCTGACATAGTTTAGAAAACGATATTTTGTCTTCCTAGTATTTTTGCTTCTTTTAATCGAATCATTTTCTGACTTCTACTCTCAGGCTAGAAAGACCTCCCCAGAATTATGAGTTTTTTAAAAGTTGTCCTTTCTCCCACTTGTTTCAAGATTCAGTTTTATGATACCTGATATATTTGTCATAAATGTCCATTTAAATGTTATCCAGTCAGTCGGTACGAAAACGTTTTTATTAAGGAGGGGAAAATATCATTTAAGTGCTTTTCTATGACCCACCTAGTCAGTTCACAGATCTTACAAAACTATGTTTTGCGCTTAACTGCAATCTACTGATAGAAACTAAAACACAGTGGTTATATTAAGATTCTAAATTAGTTCCTGCAGGTCTGAGTTAAATCCCTTTAGCTTGCATCTGCATATAGTGTGACAATGAAAAAATAACATAGAGCTGACACTTTTGGGTCTTCCCCTGGATGTAGGCAGTTATGTCTTCTGAGTTTAAATTGACTTAATAAAATCTAAGTAAACCAAACACAGAAGGAAAGGAGAACGTGAACCAACATGCACTCTGAAGCAGAGCTTAAAGGAGTTGCTATATCAGCTAGAAGGCTTGGAGGAAAAGATCTGCTCAGTATCTAGTTACTTTGCACTTAAATATGTACTTCAAGTAAGATTCAAACCCAGGACCAGGAGTGCTACAGATCTTGCTACTGATAGCAACCTGAATTTACTAGCTCCTACTTTGTACTGATAACATTATTTTTTTCTACATATTTCTCACAAAACTTTACTTTTTATTGATCAGCTACGATGGAAGCAAAAATTGATCCGTGTTCCAACTTGCTGCTTTCGTTTCTGTTCTAGAATGAGGAAGTTGCCTGCTGCTTTGCTCCTAGCAGTGCGCCATAGAGAGCAATCGATCCACCTTCCTCTCCCACCCAGGATCAAGTAAATTAGAGGAACAGCGGATGACCTATGGTCATGGTACTGCTGTGGTCATATTTTCAGGTGGGCTACATAAATAAGTGAGTAAATTCAATATCTTCTGAGTATTAAAAGGGACTATGACTTACGTTCTAGTTTCTGATTGAATTTCATATCACTCTTCATAAGCAGCAGTAGATACAATGTCAGTATTGTAAAGCCTATTTCGGTTAGATAGCATTTTGCCTTGAGTATCTTCTAACATGATTATTTCTTCTTCACTGCAGCCATAAGATTATAAATATTAGTAGCATCTAAATGTGTCTACTGAATTTTACATCTTTAAATGCTGTAAAACATTTAGTACAGCCATAAAGACAGCCTCCAAAAGTGGTGTCTCTCTGATGAATACACAACTTTGATTGACTGCTTGTGTGTGTGTAGTACTTTAAAAGTTGATAGACACTTCACCCTGCTGCATATGTGTGTGTGTAGTATGTGTGTGGCAGCAAAGTGCATTATAGTGTTTAAAGACTGTTTTAACTTCTTAGCACTGTACTGTGGTGGCCAGCAGTGGACACTGCTATGCTGTAGCAAGAGACAACAGCTTAACAGTACTGAGAAGTGCATAACAAAACGTTGTTAAGCACCTTTCTTACATGAAAAAAGGTACTTAACACAAAGTTGCTTCTTTCCACAATTCACTGTGGTTTACTTACCTCAGTGATAACATCACCACCTTATTATCTGCAGATATTTTCATAGATAACTGG
>NC_056733.1:798719543-798724543 GCF_019279795.1 Protopterus annectens | reverse complement strand
CTGAGCGTAATGAGCTGGGGGCAGTATGGGGGTGAGAATATTTTTGATGGCAGGGGTGTTATCAGGTTGATGGAGTATTTTATACACTACTATAAGCTGATTGAACTGTAGAATGGTAGGATACTCTAGCCATCCCAGGGCTTTGAGGTTCTGGCAATGGTGGGTTCTAAAAGCCATGGCAGTAGTGAATCTGGCTATATGATTGTAACATCCTGATAATTTGTTGAGATCGGTTTTGGATAGGTTGGTGAGTACAGGGGAGGCATACATAAGGGCAGAGAGGAGGTGTGATCTTGCAATAGCTACCCTAGCTAGGGGGATGAGGAAAGGTTTGGCTCTGTACAGGGAGCCAAGTTTTTTGTTGAAGGACTTAATAGTGTGATTGATATGTTTATCAAATTTAAGATTGTCGTCTATTATTACACCTAGAAGCTTTGTATGGTCATCAGGAGAGATAATGGTGTCATTGCTAGATCTGATGTTGAAGGAAGGAGGAGAAATTCTATGGTTAGGGGAGAAAAGTAGTAGCTTGGTTTTGTTAGGATTTAGAAACAGGCGGCGATTAGCTAGCCATGTTTCTACCGTGCTGAAAGTGGTCTGGGTGAGGGTTAGAAGTTGTGCAGGGGAGAAGGCAGAGCATATTAGCGTTGAGTCATCTGCATATTGGATGCAGGTGGCTCCTGGGATGGTGGTGTGCAGATCATTGATAAAGATAGAGAAAAGAAGGCGGCCTAGTATGGACCCTTGTGGGACACCTAGGGTTAGAGGAAGTTGGGATGACAGCTTGCTCTGCCTTAAGACAGCATGCTGTCTACCGTTTGGGTAGGAGTGAAACCACTGCATTGCGTGTTGGTCTAAACTGATGGTTTGTAGATTATTAAGCAGTAGCTGATGGTTGACCACTTCGAAAGCTTTTGAGAGATCTAGGAAGAGTGCTGAAGATAGTTTGTTGTTGTTACGATTAAGATTTATGACATTAGAGAAAGATAGAAGAGCCATTGTGGTACTGTGGAATGACCTAAAGCCATGCTGAGTGCTGAGAGTCCATTTTGAATAAGAAAGTGCATGGCTTGTTTGTGTATGCATCTTTCCATGATTTTAGCTAGTGGTGAAAGAATGGCTATAGGTCTAAAGTTAGATAATTCTGTGGAACTTCCTCCTTTATGGAGAGGTATAATGTGATATTTTCCATATTGATGGGATGGATCCTTCTGAGATATGTTGATCAGAATAGAAATGGGAAGTGCTATGGCATCAGCTGCTTTTTGGAGATATTCAGCTGGGAGGTGACCGGCAGTTAGTGTAGTAGGTTTTAGCTTTTTGAGTTAGGTCCAGATGAGGTTGGTAGGTACGGTTTGAAAGGTAAAGGTGGGTTGGGTGCTGGGTGGATCAGGGCTAGATGTGCCAAAGCTGGTGTTTGTGTCCAATGGAGTGAGATGGGTAGCTACAGACTGGATAGTTTCAGTAAAGAAGGAGTTGAAGCTGTTTGCAATTTCTACAGGGGATTTATTAAGGACAGCTGATGGGGTAGGAGTGGTGGATTGCTTGGGTGGAGAAGACTGTTAATACCAGCCCAGAACGTTTGAGGTTTTAGCTGACATTTTTGTTGTAGGAGGGTGTAGTAATTTGTTTTGTCTAGAATGACAGATTTTTTGGTCTGGTACCTTAGCTGCCGGTATCTTACTTGGTCCATAGGGGCTTTGATTACATGCCACCTTGCCCAGGCGTTGTTTCTTACTTTAATTTTGTTTTTTGTTTCTTTAGATAGCCGTGGTGCAACTGTGGCTTTTACATGGATGATACAGGTAGGAGCATGGTGGTTAAGGATAGCCAGAAATCTGGTACTGAAGTATTCAACTGCTTCTTGTAATGGGAGTCATCTCAAGACATTCCAATTACATGCTTTGAGTTCATTTTGGAAGTTGTCAAGGTTAAAGTTCCTGAAGTTTCTTATTGTTTTGTAGTTGAGCTGGTTGGGAATGTTGGCTTTGAGCCTAATAATATAGGTAAGGCAGTGATCACTTAGATCATCGGCTAATGTACCTGACTTATACTTTTGGGGGTGGCTGTTAATAAGTATCCAATCAAGGATACTATCTTTGACTCTATTTTTGCTAAATCTTGTGGGAGTGGAAATGATCTGAGTAAGCCCATGGAGGTTTAAATGGGTGGAGGGAATTTCAGAGGAACAGGTATTCCAATCAGTGTTAAAGTCCCCCAAGACAATGGTTTCCTGGGGATAGTTAGAAGCTAGCCAATGTAAGATATTTTCTAGAGTATTATCATTCTTGCTGGGTGGAATATAAATGCAGACAATGTATCTGCATTTACTTTTGTTTATTATTAGCTTGGTGATGAGAATTTCTGCATTGCCAAACTGGGGTGGCCGTTGGGTATAAATTGTTATTGTTAGGGTAGACTTGTATAGTATAGCAACCCCGCCACCTTTCCTGAAGATCCGGTCCAGTCTAAGGATGTTGTACTGTGGAGGGTTTATTTCGTTATCTTTGGTTATTGGTTTTAGCCAGGTTTCTGTGAGGCAGAGGATATCAGGGGAGTCAACAGCTAAGAGTGCATGTAGGCTATGGATCTTATTGTTTAGGATCTGATGTTGAGATGACAGACCAGAAATGAGTTTGGAAGTCTTATCAGTCTGGGTACTACACATTGGGTTGTCAAACATTATTCTAAATCTCCAGTCAGACCCCTTGTAAAATGTTCATTTCTTCCATGTTGCTCCTGACATTACAGCAGTTTCCAGAACTTTTACTTGCCTATTCATTCTTGCCAGAGAAATATTCATTAGAATGCACCTACAGTCATGTAACAAAGTAAGACTGATCCTAGGTTCTTCTTTCTCTAAAGTTTTATACCTTATGAATGGTGCTTAAGGCTTGATTTTCAGGTTATGCTGTTTATTAATATATTTTTGTACTTCAGATGAAACGTTAAACCAAGGTCCCATCTGCCTGAGTTGGTGATAAAAAGTACCTAGACCGACAGACAGGCAGATGTGTGTCTATATCACTGGGCTTAGAAATGGATTTGTAAGAAAAACCTCTCAATACTGCAGAGAATGTTAGCTGCCTCACATTATCTTGCTTTTCAATTAAATTACTCCCAAGTGGTCTCCCAGAATATCTGCCACCAATGTTCTGACTCATGTCCCAGAAACAAGGGCAGCCATGTAAACAACCCCATGGCACCTACTGAAAACAGTAAGAAAGGTTCCCCAATGCCCTGGCTAAATTTCCCCTAATGGTATAAATACCACCTCAGGTGTCCCCTGAAAAGAGGCTATTACTTAGTGGGACTAACATAGTCAACAAAGGATAAATAAAAAATACATAATGAACATTGCTAAGTTATCTGTGGAAATTGTGCCCTCAAAGCTGGTACATTTCTAGAAGATGCATTCCATAGTGGATTAAGATGCGTGTTTGCAAATGAAATTTTTTTTTTGTTAAATGTTTTGTTACATCACTGTTATTGTTAGGAATTATCTTTGGCAAAGAGCAAATGCAAATAATGGCAAAAGAAAATAACAAAAGAGTTCAGCAATGATAGGAAATTGTGTGTGTTTATATGCATATGCATATCTCTGTGAGTGAGAGTGCATGTATTTGTGCATGAGCATGTGCATTCATGCAAGTGTTTGTGAGAGTGTGCATGTGTGTCTGCATGCATCCGTGTGTGTGTACATGTCTGTCTATCTATAAGTAGATAGATAGATAGACAGATAGAGAGACAGACAGAGAGGCAAATGTGTGTGTATATCATACAGCTTAATCAATTTGAAAGAAAAAACTCTCAGTAGTGCAGAGAATGGTACCTGGCTCATATTTGCTTACTTTTCAATTACTTTACTCCCAACTCATCCCCTAGAATGTCTGCCATCAAGGTCCTGACCCATTTTCCAGAAAAAAGGGCAGCCATTAGCACACATCTTCTCATACTTTGACAGCATGAACGTGCATGTGCATTTGAGCTCGGTGCATGCATAAGTTTATTCAGAATACAGCCAGCAACTGACTGCAAGAACTCCGAGGAAGGCCATGACACTGAGTAGCTGTCTGGTAACACATTGTTCCTGTTTTGCATTATGGTGAAGTCAGTCAAGGCAGAAAGTGTGAGCTGCTTAGTTATCCCTTAATAACCCTTCATAAGGAGGGTCTATATTATATCAGCGAACACTTGAAATTGCAAACACTGTATAATTGACCCAAACACTTCAAAAATCCAAAATGCCGAACACGTGGATCAGCAATTTTTTTTCCCAGGGAAAAAATCGCTGATCTGTAAAAAGAAACAAAAAAAAACAAAGAAACAAAAAAAAAAAACCACAAAATAAAGTGGGGGGGCTTTACCCTCCTCACACGCCCTACTAAAATATAACAACTCCGAGATTGCACCACAGTGGACAAAAATGCCAAAGTCCCGAAAAGGCCCAATGATTTTTTTCCCTGGGAAAAAAAATGCTGTTCCGTGCTTTTGGAATTTCCCCATTTCGGGTAAACATGTTCGATTAAACAGCATTCGCAACTTTAAGCTTTCGCTTACATAAAAGGAACCCCATAAGGACTGGGCCTTTATGCAAATATTCAAAAGAAACAGAAGGACAGGGGATAACCTTTCCCTATGATCAGGAGATCCCAGAAAAGTATCTTTGTGCAGGGAATGTCACAGTTCTGTCAACACAATGTTTGCAGGAACAATTAAGTTAGTACTTTTCCTACTATACAAATTCAAATGGCCTTGTACTAAGCACGCCCCATATTACTTTGTAGTATAAATGCTTAAAAGCTCATAAATACAAATAATACTGTTGGTTGCTAAAATAATTGAGGACACTGCTTGGAAGAATGCATGCCCAAGCTTTCCACATCTTGCAGTTACATGCACCACAACTGGATTTGTGGATGCTTTACCAGCCTGACCCCTAAATGATAACATACTGCACCATACTATACCCTCTATGACTACAGCTTTTGTACCAGCTG
>NC_056733.1:798512043-798714543 GCF_019279795.1 Protopterus annectens | reverse complement strand
ACAGAAAAGTGACAAGCAAGCAATGCAGAGCACACATATTCCTGTAAGCAGACCAACATTCAACATGTCAATTTGTTGTACCGCAACTAAAAAAAAAGCTACATGCAGGTTGAGTCACTGCACTTGCATAATGAAAATACATGCTGACGTGCCTGTTAACAGGCCCACCATCACTACAGACTGCACCAAGAAAGGCCCTTCTAGAATTATCTTATATTCCTATTACTTGTATCCAGTGTTAAACTGTGTTGCACTGCTTGATTTCAGTAGTGATGGTCAAGTTGACAATTGCCACACTAAATGTTTTTATATTGCTGTTTGATTTTATGCACCTAGCAGTTATTCTAAGTGAAGTAGTTATCATCTTAAATTAGTGAGTTATTGTATTTCCTATCTAGGACATAACAATGGGTCTTGAAATAATTTAGTACAGAGGTAATAAATGGCTTGCATTTAATTTGCCTTGGCTATATCACTTAAGCTGGAGATAGATTTTATTGACAAATGTAGCTTCAAAAAAACTCTGTGGATAGAAAGTGTTTTGCTATATGGTCCACTTAGGATTATATTTTATTTTATTTTAATGAACCAAACTGAAATTAGCAGCTGCTGGTCTGAAGCATGTAAGCATTCAGAATAAGAATGATCACAAGCTGTGCAGTGGTACAGAGATTAACATTGTCACCTCACAGTAAGAGGTTCTCTGGTTTGATTCTTGGCTGGGGTGCCTTGTGGGTTTTCTCTGGTTTTCTCACACATTCCAAAGAACTGTGTCTGGAGTGTTTCTCCCCAGGCCTTTGCTGAAAATAAGCTCTGTCCTACTCAACAACTGTTAAATAAAAATAATATATTGCCTACTAAGACATTGTTATAATTTTAAAAGAACATTTTGGAAAGATATGTAGCTTAATCATCATACACTTACTTATTTTGATATTTATTTATCCTTGGTTAGTCCCAATAGGCTGGAATCCTCTTTTCAGGTGAGACCTGAGGTGATATTTATACTACTGAAGGAAATTTGGCCATGGCATCTGAGGGCATCCCCTCTTCTTTTCAATAAGTGCCATGGGATCCTTTACTTCCACCACAGCTGTCAAAGACTAAAGCAGACAGGGTCTTGGTTTAATGACTTATACAAAGGATGGCACTCTCAGGAATGCAGCACCCTCTTATGCTGCAATGCAGAACCACAATCCATCCAACTGTTGTGAAAATAGAATTCAGAGCCTTCTGCACCAAAGGTGAGCGTGCTACCCTGCTGCACCACAGACATTGCTAAGGCTCACAATTTAATGTTAGACTGGGAAGAAATCTGATTCTGAATAAAGCTGACAAAATACAGGAACCAGTAGAATAATGCTCTCTGCCCTCCAGGAGTATCATTGGCTGCTTAAAGTGCCTACCTCTTCAAACTTGCAATTACTTGTCAGTTACTGATAACAAATATCCTGCTTAATGAGATAAGCCGTATATCTGCCAGGCATCCAATGTTCATTGAGTTCATTTTATAAACATGTTTGTATCTTAGAAGCACCTATATCCCTAAACCTACTAATATGCATGTCCTTGTACTAGAATGATGCCCTCCTTCCATTATACCCCTCATTATTGACTCAGATACTGGGTAAGGCAGAGTGCCATCAGCTATGCTAAACTCTTTATCAGTTCTTCACATAGTCAGGATGAAGTCTTCCATGGGAGGATGCGGGAGTGGAAGATAAACCAGTCAATCCAAGAATCTTATGTACCCACACTCTGGAAGAAAGCCTATATCATACCCCTTCACAAAGGGGGAAACAATACTGAAATCTCCAACTTCCGGCTAATTGCCATTCTTTCCCCTATCTCCAAAATCTTAGAAAAATGTATCCACCTACAACTACTACCCTACCTGCTTGATAACCATCTGCTGATTACCCCTACTCAACATGGCTTCAGGCCTGGACGTAGCACCACTACTGCTCTCCTCTCCTTCCTCGAAACTGTCAATTCTGCCTGCAACTCAGGCCGTATTGTTTCTACCATACTGCTTGACCTATCTAAGGCTTTTGATACAATTTCATACAACCTCCTCTTGTCTAAACTCTCTCATCTTAATCTATCCACCTCCTCTATCAACTGGTTCTCCAGCTACCTGTCTAATAGGCAGCAATCAGTCAAGTGGAAAAAGTGTAATTCCTCACTCCTCAACACTCTTACAGGAGTACCACAGGGGTCCATATTAGGCCCTCTGCTATTTATTATTTTTATAAATGACTTCCACCAGTGTATTTCTAATGTCAAGCTCATCCAATGTGCAAATGACTCTACAATAATCTGCTCCTCTAAATCCCTACCTATGCTCCAGAAAATTACCCAGGAAGCCTCCATAACTACCAAGAACTGGATGTTTAACAGCCACCTAGTCCTGAATGCCTCTAAGTCCAAAATCATGATATTCACCCCCCTCAAAGAACACTAATATTGACATGAACTCATTCTCCATAACTAGCCAAAACAATACCCCTATAGAAGTTGCACCCCATACAAAACTACTAGATGTCACTATTGACACACAGCTAAAGTTTGACATGCATCTTCAAACAAATATAAAGAAAACACGCCAAAGACTAGGCTTGTTCTCCCACCATAACCGCTACCTTACTCCCGCTACTAAACATGTCCTTTCTACCACCTACCTCATCCCCTCCCTGCTATAGGGTAACCCCCTCCTTCCTAATCTCCAAAGCGGTCTAAAGTCAAAACTAGCTTCCTGTTACAACAAAATCTCTAAATTTGCCACTTGTACCAAATCCTCTACTCACCAATGTAATGCCCTTCAAAAATTACACTGGCTTGAACTACCGCACCACCTCTCTTTTATCCAACTTTCTTATGCACATAAACTTATCTTTAAACCCTCTCTCTGCCCATCACTTAACACCTCCCTCAAACTTCACCAGCCAGATAGACTACTCAGATCAAATAATCAGAACCTGCTCGAAGAATATAAACCAGCTAATACTCCAGGCAAATTCCTTTTATCCTTCTCTCTATCCAGACTCTGGAACTCCCTCCCTCCCTCCTCATATTCATACCACCAACAACCACTCCACCTTCAAAACCTTGCTTCACTCCCACCTCTCATCCCTCTGGGAATGCTCATGTTCCCATCTCCCCTGACTCTCCTCTAGTTGTCTATAGCCTATCTACCTCTCTTCTCTATTCCTCATATCCTAACCCCTATCCACTACTTTCACACACCCCACCTACCCCTCTTCTCTAATTCTTATATCTCATCTTTTCACTGTATACCCTTCTACCTAATCTCTTCCTAGACCATTCCTCCTGACTTCCTTCTATTACATTACATCCACATTCCTCTTATTAATTGCTCTATTCCATCCTTCTTTCACTGTCACTCCTTTTGTGAATTTTAATTCAGAAATCACTATTGTAGACCATTTAAATACATGTACATCCTCTGCTTTCTCTGTAAAAGCATTTTTTATATAAAAAGTACCAAACCAGTCAATTCCTGACTACAACATGAACTTGTAAAAGCACTAGCACAAACAAATGGACTGCAAAATCTCTATAATCATTTTTATTAATTCGAAACAAACAGGTTGAGCGCTTTCATCTACTAAAATAGACTTCATCAGAACAAGTCTCATAAAACAAAATTGTCCTTAAATAATGATGCAGACCAATCACATTTCCTACTTTTGGCTCCAAAATTAATCCTTAAAGTGCTAGTGTTGATTTATAAAATCGCATACTCCCTTTTGTCTTAAATAATACTATTACATACACATTAAGATAATCCATCTAAAATTGATAATGTACAATGGTGTGATTTATAAAAGATAAACAATATGTATGAAAAATTGTATAAAATTATAAAAATATATAAATAAAAAATGTTTTTATTATATAAATATATATATACCATACTACTGTCTACAATTCTCCAATATAGGTTTAATGGATATATACTCATTGATACCCGGGGGTACAGAAGCATTCAAACGAATCTGCCACCTTGTCTCTTTTTCCCCCAGTACTTTCTTTATGTTGCCACCCCTGGGATTGTGTTTAACTAACTCTAATATTCCAAATTGAAACATGGAGCATGTGGCGCTACCATTCAGATGTTTCCACAAAGCATTATTCCCATCCTGTTTCCTGATACTGTAACTGTGGTCATATATCCTGTTCCTCAAGCATCTGTCAGTTTTTCCAACATAAAAACTTGGACACTCCGTACACTTTGCTAGATATACCAGATGCTTGGACCTACAGTTACCCTTCTGAAATTTAACCGTGGTTTTATTGATATTCTCTAATGTAATAGAGGGGGAATTAATTATAAACCTACACTGATTGCAAGTGCCACATTTATATGTACCATTGCATCCTGTCTCATTGCACTTGTAACTATTTTTCTTTTCTAGTTGCATTTTCAAGTTTGTACCATTCCTGTACATGAAATGGGGCATATCCCCCACTATCCTGTGTATATTGCTATCAGATTTCATAATGTTCCAATTTTTGTGTATAATATTCTTGATTTCCATACTATATGGTGCGTATTGTATAACACATGCCCTTTTGAAACACACATTTTCAGAATTATTATTGTTCGTCGTTGTTTCCCCACCACTGGTTGGGCCAACCCCTAAAAGGGGTTTGTATTTTTCCCCCACTCACTTAACACATAATTGGTGACATCAGTCACCATTGAATCAGGGTAACCCCTACTCCTGAAAAAAAACCCAATTGTGTCCAGTTCACCATTTAAATCTAAGTATTCTGAGGTCATTCGGGCTGCTCGAATACATTGCCCTTTAATAATGTTCCTTTTCTGTCCTAAAGGATGACAACTAGTGTATTCCAGATAGGAATTACTGAAAGTATCCTTCCTAAAAATATTGGATTTAAATTTCCCATTCTTTAATGTTATTCTAGTATCCAAATAAGAAATAGATTCCCTTTCAACATTAAATGTAAATTTTAAACTTTGACTACAGAGGTTTAAATATTTTTTAAAATCTTCTAACTTGTGTAAATCACCCTTCCAAATAACAAATATATCATCCAGAAATCTGAGATAGCATATAATGTTGCTGAACCAGTCAGTATTGAATATGTATTCATTCTCCCAGTCCAGTAAAACCATGTTGGCATATATGGGGGCACAAGCTGCCCCCATAGCTACCCCTTTCCTTTGTTTATAGTATTCCCCTTCGTACATTATATAATTGTGTGATAGGACCATATCCATGAAATCAAGCACCAGGGTGATTTTATCCCATGGCAGATTGCCAAATTTCTTAATACTTTGGTAAAATCTAGATAGGCCTTCCTCTTGGGGTATACTTGAAAAAAGGTCAATCACATCAATTGTTACTAGCCACTCTCCTTCGGATGCTAATTCTGGCTGCAGTCTCCCCAAGAAGTCCCAGGAATCTATTACTATGTGCCCAATTTTCTTATAAATAGGTTTTACCCACATGTCTATTACTTTACCAAAGGGGAACGTCTTGGATGCACTACCAGATATTATTGGCCTGAAAGGGGGATCGATACAGTCCTTATGTACTTTAGGAATCCCCACTATAGTGCTAATTGTACAAGTCCCTATCTATTCTATCTTCCAATAATAGGTCTTCAAGGTACAAATCAATCTTGTGGTACCCTATATTTACTTCATTAAGGGAAGATATAGTGTAGTTTCCTGAATTCAACAAAATACTGTTAATTTTATTAGTATAATCATTGTTAGGGTATAATACTGCCCCACCCCCCTTGTCGGGTTTCATAATTCTTATATTATGGTTGTTTTGAATGTCTTTCAAAATTTCAGATTCATCCCTGGTTAAATTGTATTTCTTTTTCAGTGTACTACATTTATTCCCATAATTGTAGATCTCTTCTATGACCATTTTTTCAAAGGTACCCAACAAATTGTTTAGTGGTGGCGTATATGCACTCTTCTTTTTGAACTCAGTTTCTCCCCTTACTTCCTTACCATCAAAAAAGATAGCTAGATTAAGTTTCCTTAAATATTTCTTAAAATCCACTATGTAGTCCACTACAGAATTATGAAACCCGACAAGGGGGGTGGGGCAGTATTATACCCTAACAATGATTATACTAATAAAATTAACAGTATTTTGTTGAATTCAGGAAACTACACTATATCTTCCCTTAATGAAGTAAATATAGGGTACCACAAGATTGATTTGTACCTTGAAGACCTATTATTGGAAGATAGAATAGATAGGGACTTATACAATTTTTTAAGAGTGGAATACCCCACAATTAGCACTATAGTGGGGATTCCTAAAGTACATAAGGACTGTATCGATCCCCCTTTCAGGCCAATAATATCTGGTAGTGCATCCAAGACGTTCCCCTTTGGTAAAGTAATAGACATGTGGGTAAAACCTATTTATAAGAAAATTGGGCACATAGTAATAGATTCCTGGGACTTCTTGGGGAGACTGCAGCCAGAATTAGCATCCGAAGGAGAGTGACTAGTAACAATTGATGTGATTGACATTTTTTCAAGTATACCCCAAGAGGAAGGCCTATCTAGATTTTACCAAAGTATTAAGAAATTTGGCAATCTGCCATGGGATAAAATCACCCTGGTGCTTGATTTCATGGATATGGTCCTATCACACAATTATATAATGTACGAAGGGGAATACTATAAACAAAGGAAAGGGGTAGCTATGGGGGCAGCTTGTGCCCCCATATATGCCAACATGGTTTTACTGGACTGGGAGAATGAATACATATTCAATACTGACTGGTTCAGCAACATTATATGCTATCTCAGATTTCTGGATGATATATTTGTTATTTGGAAGGGTGATTTACACAAGTTAGAAGATTTTAAAAAATATTTAAACCTCTGTAGTCAAAGTTTAAAATTTACATTTAATGTTGAAAGGGAATCTATTTCTTATTTGGATACTAGAATAACATTAAAGAATGGGAAATTTAAATCCAATATTTTTAGGAAGGATACTTTCAGTAATTCCTATCTGGAATACACTAGTTGTCATCCTTTAGGACAGAAAAGGAACATTATTAAAGGGCAATGTATTCGAGCAGCCCGAATGACCTCAGAATACTTAGATTTAAATGGTGAACTGGACACAATTGGGGTTTTTTCAGGAGTAGGGGTTACCCTGATTCAGTGGTGACTGATGTCACCAATTATGTGTTAAGTGAGTGGGGGAAAAATACAAACCCCTTTTAGGGGTTGGCCCAACCAGTGGTGGGGGAACAACGACGAACAATAATAATTCTGAAAATGTGTGTTTCAAAAGGGCATGTGTTATACAATACGCACCATATAGTATGGAAATCAAGAATATTATACACAAAAATTGGAACAATATGAAATCTGACAGCAATATACACAGGATAGTGGGGGATATGCCCCATTTCGTGTACAGGAATGGTACAAACTTGAAAATGCAACTAGAAAAGAAAAATAGTTACAAGTGCAATGAGACAGGACGCAATGGTACATATAAATGTGGCACTTGCAATCAGTGTAGGTTTATAATTAATTCCCCCTCTATTACATTAGAGAATATCAATAAAACCACGGTTAAATTTCAGAAGGGTAACTGTAGGTCCAAGCATCTGTTATATCTAGCAAAGTGTACGGAGTGTCCAAGTTTTTATGTTGGAAAAACTGACAGATGCTTGAGGAACAGGATATATGACCACAGCTACAGTATCAGGAAACAGGATGGGAATAATGCTTTGTGGAAACATCTGAATGGTAGTGCCACATGCTCCATGTTTCAATTTGGAATATTAGAGTTAGTTAAACACAATCCCAGGGGTGGCAACATAAAGAAAGTACTGGGGGAAAAAGAGACAAGGTGGCAGATTCGTTTGAATGCTTCTGTACCCCCGGGTATCAATGAGTATATATCCATTAAACCTATATTGGAGAATTGTAGACAGTAGTATGGTATATATATATTTATATAATAAAAACATTTTTTATTTATATATTTTTATAATTTTATACATTTTTTCATACATATTGTTTATCTTTTATAAATCACACCATTGTACATTATCAATTTTAGATGGATTATCTTAATGTGTATGTAATAGTATTATTTAAGACAAAAGGGAGTATGAGATTTTATAAATCAACACTAGCACTTTAAGGATTAATTTTGGAGCCAAAAGTAGGAAATGTGATTGGTCTGCATCATTATTTAAGGACAATTTTGTTTTATGAGACTTGTTCTGATGAAGTCTATTTTAGTAGATGAAAGCGCTCAACCTGTTTGTTTCGAATTAATAAAAAAGATTATAGAGATTTTGCGGTCCATTTGTTTGTGCTAGTGCTTTTACAAGTTCATGTTGTAGTCAGGAATTGACTGGTTTGGTACTTTTTATGTGGTCGACTTTTCCTGGATTCATTTTCATTTTTTATATAATGTTTTCTCTATTAAATTTGATGTTAATATATCTTCTATTACTATGTATACTAGAAAAGTTTTTTTTTTTTTTTTTTATTTGTTTAAGCTTCTTGGAGCTTTTCTCCCTGGGACTCCATTGAAAATGGGCTCCTTCGGCCCAATCAACTATCGTAGAAAACAAACTGTAGATAGATAAATAAAATAAATAAATAAGTAAAAGGATGCCTTCTAAACAGCAAAAGTGTTTAAACAAACTGAAAGTGTCCAACTGTTTTTGTTGACTGACATGTTTCATCAAAGATCACTTACTGAATTTAGTGATATAAGAGAAGTGTATCAGTAAGGAAATTTCTCCCTTATTCCAGTGACATATGATCTCAGAGTTAGTGTATTTAGAGATGTAGGAGTGTACAGATTAAATAAGGCTTGCCATATTGTACATTTATTTTCTTGTAAAAGTTAACTAAGTTTTTGCATTATCAACCGATACGTTTCATTTACATTATTTTTTTACTTTTGACAATTCATCGATTACTCAGAGATCCCCAGAAACACTTGTTTTATGCAGTTCAGGAATACTGTTGGACTATCACAGCATTTAGAATCAGAAACTATAAGAAACTCAAATGTGTGGAACTATAAAAGTTACAATTCCAAAGAGTTTTTATTATCATGAATTGATGCACACTAGAAAAATACACTGATCACCACAGACAGGAGGGCTAGTGGAACTGATACACACTTCATGACTGGTGTTAAGCACTAATAGAGAGGTTAACCAGCAAGGCAGGCCCACAGTGAGGGAACATTTATCCTACAGCACAGGAATTTAGTCTTGTCTTTCCAACATTCCTGATTCAATGCTCATAATAGCCTTAGATTTGCTGGTCTGCTTATCCCAATATCAGATAATCAGCTACCTCTTCTTCTGTGAGGTTCATAGGTTCATAGGTTCATAGGTTAGTACTAAGCTAACTGCCCTTGCGAGCCATTTTAAGCCTAGCCATTTATCCCTTGTGAGACTCAAACCCTGCACCTTGTGTTTGTAAGGCAAACACCTTAACCATTAGGCCACCCTCCCAACCCCCGTGATGTCTGTGTTAAGGGTTAACACATATGCATAAAACATTCCCTTGTTTACATGGCTACCATTCAGTCTCGGTCATGACAGCAGCACTGCCCTTGTAGTACATCCATCCAGGGCAGTTTCTTCAATTCCTGGTTAGTACCATGTATGGTCTTCTACTACAAAATCTTCCCTGTGACTAGCATTCCAAGCCTCGCAGTGACCTCAGTGACAATTCCAGTAAACACAGAATTACATGGGGACACTGGTGGTGTAATGATGATACAGTAATTGGACTAAGGCAGCCAGCTCCACTGGTGGAGAGGGATGAAGACCTAACTATGATCTGGCATATCTAAGGTTTAGTGACTAGATGCCTGATGGGGCAGAAGTAGTAAGAAGACAGAAACAAAAGCAAAAACCTCTGGTAGAAGCCACTGCAAAGATAAAGGATCCATTTAGGTGTTGTCTCCAAGTATCCGATTGGGTGTTGTCTCCAAGTATCCGATTGGGTGTTGTCTCCAAGTATCCGATTGGGTGTTGTCTCCAAGTATCCGATTGGGTGTTGTCTCCAAGTCAGACTGGTCTGGGCTATGATCATGTCTCCTAAGGAAGTGCAGATACTGATCACAATACCACTGCATGCCAACACTTTGGATCCTGCAGAAGAATGTACGGATCAAAGCCATCAAGCCTAAACTCTGCCAGCAACAGCAGCAGCTCTCAGGCTCCTCCTCCTCCCGCAGCAAACCCAGTATCATCAGTTGCCTGGCTTGTGACCCTGGCTTGGAGAGGTTAAACCCAGATGAAGATCCAATGAAACAGTGGTACTGGAGGGAAGTGAGCAACAGGGAGTGCCATGTTGTCCCAGACACTAACCTCAACTGAATCAACAATTGTTGGCAAAAAACAATATGTAATAGTTAGGATAAGCATACAGTGTGCCAAATTATAGTGAGTCTAAGGAGCTCTGTTTAGGATCCCATCTTTTACCCCAAATGTTGATTGGACAAGAGGCCCTGAACACAGGCTGCCTCAATTCTTTTGAGCTGATAAATGTGTCATGTGGTTCACATCCCATGCACCTAAAACCAGAAGGTAATGCTATGTGTCAAGGAACATTTGTATTGTTGTGGAATGTTAGTATAGTGGTTGATCAAGAAAGAATATGAGTCTCAGCTAAGGAACTTGCAAAACACAACAGTAACACTTTGTCCTAAACAAGAGAAGATACAGGTTTGGCTTTTTAAGCAAGAGTCATATAATATTAATCTTCCCATCAACAGCAGCTCTGCCAAATAACTTACAAACCTCTCTCCTGATATCTGGAAATAATGATCCTTCATCTCAAACTCAGAAACAGTTTGTCAAATAATTAAATAACATGGACAAACATTTAATGCTAATGAGGATGTTAAGGTTGCACCCACTAAATGTATCCTCCTTGAAGACTTCAATTCTGATGTGAGGCATTCCTCAGATTTCTAGAATGGAAAGTTTAGGCTACATAAACATCAGTGGCATCCTATTCTGGACAGACACACCTAGCAATCCTACTGATTAAAAACAGCATCAACAGACACAGTACCAAGTTTGGAAGCAACCAGGATACAAACTCTGGCACCTTCATTTCTATGCTATTCTCAGATGGTGTAAGGACATTGTCAGAATGAAGGCCAAAAACAGAAATGACAACTTCTGGGCAAGTTATTTTCAATCAGATCAGTCAGAAAAAATGTAGGACATATTGAAGGCATCTGGAATCAATGGGAAGGAAATTCATTGACTGAGTCAGTTTAAGACTCAGTGGTTCCCGGCTGGAAGGCAGCATACATATAGAAAAGTAGAACTCTGTGAAGTCTGCAGTTAACAACACTGCTAATAGAAAACAATCAAGTGAAAAGGTGCTGAATCCACTGGGTATATCTCTTAAATAATATGAGCGGTTTGAAGAAAGTGAGTTGATATTTAGAACATACTTGAAAAGAAAGAGCTAGCTACACGTGGCAAGATGAAATCTGAATCCAGCATATCTGTGAACCATAACTTCTACTTAGATTAGAAAATCTAAGAAAGGGCATACAAATCTGGGCAAGGTAACACTGAGGATATTCACCTAACTAAAGATTAATCCGACAAGAAAAGTTTCATTTAGAGTGCAAACGCTATTTGTCATCCACAAAACAATGGTTTCATTCCACACTATTCAGGGAATGACTCAACTAGCATAACATCAATACTGCAGGGTACAAGAGAGAAACATAATTTAAATTAAATGAAGTAACACTGAACTGACAGTCATATGTGACAGATTAGTAGACCACACATACATTAAGATGTGCCGTAGAACATGACAATAGCAAGAAAACTGGAAACCAAAATAACTGACTAGTTGAAGTTTTCAAGGCTGGGATAAGGAAAATGCATTTTAATTCTTCAAAATGTAGGTCTCTAAAAGAGAGTTTGGCATCCTCTGTCTGCCAAACCAGATACCTGACATGCTGGTGAAGCAGTCAAATCACAGTATTTTCAGACCACACTGTTGGACAATTGACACTAGTTGTATTTGATGGCAGATCCAAGCAAAGTGTCAAGAACCATATCCGAACATTCACATTGTTTTCATCTTCCTGGAAAAGGTCTTTGATTTTATTAACCCTTACACTTTGTGTAAGGGGCAGGCCATATTTTGATATCCCTGAAATTCATCAGCATCCTGAGATTTCTGAATGATCACATGACCATCAGTGATCTCTACAACACTTCAGGGAAAAATATGGTAATTACCAAATTGGGCAAGAGATGATACATTATCCTAGTTCCTGAATTCGTTAGCGGCCATCATGATCAACAAGTTTGTTTTGGACAGAATAAATGGATAGTTCTTCAGATGTTGTTTCCTGAAGATCACCATTTTTAAGGTCACCCTCAATAATCTTTAGTAAAATGATGAATACTCCATTCTTATTAACACAGAGTCAACATTTAGTCTGTTCTGTATTTCATTATATATGCAAAACAATGTCTTAGATTCCTGCACAGAATAGCAAAAAAGTTAATGTGTCTATGTCAACCTTATAAAATCATTGCAAATTACTTCCCATGGTTCACCATCATCGGAAAGTTGAACCATTCCTTTACCTGCACATGTTATCTGCTCCTAAAGGTAAATACTGACAATCAGATTTACTGCTGGATGAAGTGAACTAGTCTTCTTCAGAATTCTTCTTCAGTGTGTCCTCGCTGACTGTAACAAAAGACAGCAAGGCTCATATACAGGCTGGTTGCCATGAAAACTACTGCCAGTTTGTGCTGGTAACTAAAGGACTTGAGACCAGTGAATATTTTTTAGGTAAGAATCTCTGACTTCTGTTCATTTGAGCACTATGCATACAAAGGTACATGCTGAAAGGGCATTGCTATTCAATGATGGATGAACATTGAGTATTTACGACTTCTTTAGCTGTAGAGCAGATCTCTTAACTATCCCTGCTTTTTGCAGAAGCATTCATATATTCAAGCTTGATCTATGCTTGCACATGATATCCCTATTTTCAAGCTTGATTTACCCCGGACATCACTGATATACCATTAGATATACAGTGGGCTGCATGTAAAGCTTGCATCAGAGGTATTATAATTAATAAAGCCTCTTACCTTAAAAAAATGTACAAAAACAAAGAATTTGATCTTACAAATAAACTTCTTGACTTAGAGAAACAATAAAAACTTAAACCGGAACCCATGAGAGATAACTTAATTAGCGAGACACAGAATCAGTTACTTCAATTACATAAACAGAACTTGACCATTTTTGAACAAAAGATGATTGCAATTTATTTTGAATGGGCACAAGCTCCTTCTAAATTACTTGCAAAATTAATTCGGAATACCCAAGAACCCCCTAAAATATCCTGTATATTCTTTAAAGATAAAATTTATAATTCGGACCAGGAAATTATACAACGTTTTTCTATCCTATACTCAGAAATTTATTCTAAAGAAAACATGGATCACATTTTGCATCACCATATGTTTGACTTTCTAAATTCCATCAAATTTCCTTCTATTAATAAAAATCAATATGATATGCTCTAAGCTCCCTTAAACTTACAAGAAATCCAATCCACTATATCAAATCTTAAGTTAGGCAAGTCCCCAGGTCCTGATGGCTTCACAGCTGAATTTTTCAAAACTTTTATTTTAATAATTTCCTCTATCCTATTAAAAGTCTACAATTACATAATTAAGTACGGCTTCTCAGACCTTCATTGGAATACTTCAAGAACTGTTTTAATTCTAAAAAACCAAAAAGACAAAATGAATCCACATAATTATCACCCTATTTCATTGATTAATATTGATATCAAGATTTTAGCTTCACTCTTAGCTAACAGACTTAGAAAAGTTCTTCCATCTATAATATCCATGGAACAAGCGGGCTTTATGAAATGTAGGCATACATGGGATAACACCCTAACCCTAGACTCTCTAATATATCTCTTGAAAAAAGATAAATATCCAATGTATGCCCTAACCTTGGATGCAGCTAAAGCTTTTGATAGGGTTAATTGGGATTTTCTTTTTCATTCTTTATCATACTTTAACATTCCTTCCTCTTATATAGATATGATTAAAGTTTTATACAGTAAATCCTTTACCTGCTTGAGGATAAATAAGATTCTGTCCAAACCTATAAAAATAACTAATGGCACCAAGCAGGGGTGTCCGTTATCTCCTTTTCTCTTTAATATATTCATTGAACCTTTGTTTCTTTATATAAAACTAAATACCTTCCATACAATCCCAAAAGTCATGAATACAAAAATACTTTTCTCGGCCTTCGCTGATGATTTGATCATCTATTTTCAACTTCCAAATACTGATTTAAACAAGATTGTAACTTCCATTAATGCTTTCTCAAAAGCCTCAGATTATCAAATAAACTTTGAGAAATCTTGCATCTTTCCCATTAATCCTATGGCTGATAAACCAAACTATTTCCCTACCTCTTCTTTCAAAACAACTTTTGATATCAAATATTTGGGGATTTATTTTGATCATAATCATTCATCTATATTTCAAAATAATCTTCTTAGATCCTGGTCAAAAATCTCTCTTGATATTCAGAGATGGGAAAAATTGAAGTTGTCTCTTTTATCAAAATCTGCTATAATTAAGATGAATATACTTCCTAGACTTCTTTTTCAATTTAACTCTGTAGATCAGTTGGTATCCAAGTCCTTTTGACCAAGGTCAGTAAAGTACTTGCTAAATTTATTTGGTACCCCAAATCGGTGAGAATTGCATATAACAAATTAACCCTTCCCAAATCCAGAGGTGGCTTGGGCCTTCCAAATTTTCATTTATACTATTCAATCATCTCTGCTAATAGATTATTATATGTCTCTAAACTTAAATTACAAGATTATAATACTTATCCCACCTGGTCTAAGTTATGGTTTCAACAGATTCTTAGAATTAACCTAAATCCAGCTACTCTCCCATTTATTTCACAAGACAATTTACGGAGTCTTAACTTGTCAAATAACATAAAACAAAAGATTATTATTTTCCAAAATATTTTAAAACTTATAAATCTTGATGAATTACTTCCTTTACTTCAACCTTTACACTTAAATCCAAATATCAGAATTAATAATCTTCCAATCAACCTCTCTAGTTTCCCGCTAATAAAAAATCTTTTAGTCTGGGATATATTTAAACATAACAATGAATCTCTGTCTAATTTATGTAAAATTCTTGAAGTAAATAAGAAATACTTAGTTATTATTAGACAAATACATGATGTTATTACATCTAAGTTCATACATTTATTAGATAAAGGTCAAAATCTCCCCTTGTTAGAATCTGTGTTTCATAATCTAACTCTACCTGTTAAAATGATCTCTAACTCATATAAACTCATATCTTCTATGATCAATGATAGTAACTATCTTTTTTCAATCTATTGGGATAATTATAACCCCTTTCTTTCACAAAACCAGAAGCTCTTGGCCATAAAAATACTATAGATTTTTTCCCCCTTTAAGAAACTCTTCTACACACAGTTAATGATCAATAATAATGTTTATTACACTCCGGCTAAACTAGCTAAATTTGACTCTAACAAATCTCCTTCTTGCCCCTGCTGTTCTTCTCCGCATGCTGACCTAATGCATGTTCTATGGTCCTGCAATTACACACACAAACTTTGGACGTCATTAAAAGTCCACCTTCAAAAAATGGGCTATCATAAATCAACCCTTTCTTGGGAGCTAGCCATTCTACATATCCCTACATGTCCTCTTTCTAAATTGGACACACATGTTTTAGTCCTCTTATGTTCACTCATGAAACTATACATTTCTAAAAATTGGTTAGATCGCACTAAACTATGTTGGAACAGTTTTAAGTCAATGGCTGACACTTACATTGCTGCGCAAAAATTCATTTTTAAAAGTCCAAAGAAGAAAGCTATATATACAAAAGTTTTGGTTAAGATCAACGCCCTCCTTCTTACCTCCACCTAAATCAGTTTTTCATTTAGTGAATGCTCTATTTTATTTTGGATTTTCTACTTAATGTTCTAATATTTCTTTCCTTGGGTAGCATGCCAGGTTAGCAAAATTAAGTATTGTACTGTTTTTTTTCTCACCTTGATATATTCTGTGTGTTTTTTTCCATTTGTTATTTGTTACATCTTGTTGTGAAAAGTAAAAATTAAATAAAATTTTTTTTGAATTGATTTACCCCTTTCACCCAAGTTTCTGAATCTCTCCTCATCACACATGATTTTCAGGCTGTCTGGTACACAGAAAACCACACTATGTGACCAACATACTAGTGGCACCAATAAGTTAGAGAAAGAGGACATGCATATTACAGCTACCTCTCTTTTTCTGAATAAATGACCATGTGTGGGAGAATTTTGCAGTACAAGTCAATGAAGTACAGATGTTGCAATGTTTCTTTGATAATGTGGTTCTATTTTCCATAATTTTTGTCACTATGTCTTTAAACATGTTGCTAAGTAATATCTCACATTCCTACTGGAAGTGGGAAAAATTACATACTATTTGGTATTCAGATTTGATGTTCATTAGATGTCTTGATTATTGGCCAGATAAATCTCCTTTTCAAGAACCATTGTAACTTTTTTTCAGTGTCTGTGGTTAACACGTATGCTTCAGATGAGATGATTTTGGAAATAAACTGGCCAGGAAAAAGGTTTTCCAAACTAATATGAAGAAATGATAGTCACATGATAGCGAGTTGCCAGCACAGGTAGTCAAGTCATATACATACCTCTCAACTGTCCAGATTTTCACAGAACATCCAGACTTTTGCATCATGGTTTGGTATGCTCCTCATAATATTTTTTGGGCAAATCACTAAGGACTGAAATCACTAAATAATAAAAGGCATTGAAGTTTCAGACTTTGTGTCCTTCAGAAAATGCATTCTAATGCAAAACCTGTTATTCTCACAATTTCCTAAATTTGTAATAGCAATATTTAAAATCTTTCCTTGATTTTGGTTATTTGCCCCCCTCCCCAATTATTTTTGGCTTTGTCCAGATTTCTTGTGCTAAAAGGCTGAGATGTATGTCCACAGATGACAACATCAATTTTGTGGGGTGTATTAGTTGTGCAATAAAAAGTGTGAAATTACCAAACAGAACTGCACTGCATTTCTTAGCATTTATATTACCTTAAGACCATTGTTTGGTGCACCAAAAATTGGTGTACTAAAGCTTTTGTTCTCTTTTTTTTAAATGTGAGCCTTCTTTACAAATGTGAGTCTCAATGCCTTGCCAGTTTCAACTTAATTGTCTGGAGAGGTACCTCCAATGAGGCATATAAAATATTCTCTCCATCTAGGCGAGAAACTATCATGCTAACTTCAGTCTCCCCTCTAATGCCAACATCAACATCATGGAAATAGACAGATCCTACTGAAGTGGACAAAAACTATGGATGCCCACCTCCTAATTCTAAATAAGTTTTACAGTCCCAGCGCTGTTCTAGCTACAGATCCTACAGCAGTCTAAGGAGACATTACAAAGATGCAGTGAATCCGAATATCTGTCTCAAGAAGCCAGTACAGGACATTGAGATTTAGGAAGAACTGGCCAACATATGGTCTCAGATGTGCCACAGTGGGTCATGCCCTGTAAGCTAGTAGCTTATCCTAAAGTATGGCTAGGGAGACAGCAATTTGAAAAGAAAACATGGTACAAGAGGGATGAAGCCCTGATTATCATCCAGATGACTTGTGTTTGGTTATTAGGCCAAGAACCTGCTGAATCTGATCATAGATGATGGGATTAACCAATAAGCATGCCAGCCTGCCTATCCTGGAAAGAGCGAGACAGAAAAAAAGGGTAAGGTGAAATCACAAACTATGAAAAACAAATAAGCACCTCCAAAGACAGACAGTGAGACAGACCAGTCTGCTCTGATGCAGACCGCCATGGTAAAGGAGGAATACAGTGCACAGCATGCAGGCGGTGGACATGTGTTTGGCTCTGCTAAGCTGACATTGGTTATAGCTTTCAAGGTTGAAGAGGAAAGCTTAACAGGCCCTCGCACAAATGAGTCTGCATGTCAGCCAACTGAGCATGAAGACATAGGCCATTACAAGAAAACCCTGATAGATGCCTAGTTGTTGATCATTTCTTGATCCATGGGGGTACAAATGGGCTGAATGATGTTCGGCACCTGATGGATAAAAAGAGCACAGAATAGAGGGAAAGACAACTTGCTAGCAGCTGCAACTTTTCCATACGGAAACATCTACAATTTCACTTTTCTGCTAAATCTGTAGTGTTAGTACTTGATTATTGAAGCACCTCTAAGCTTGGAAAAAAATAAGGGAAAGACCATGTTTGAAATGAGGGATCTCTGATAAGAAATATCTGATAAATTTGTTTCAGGGACCCTCACCTCTTCACTGCCTGTTATACAGGGCAATTGCAATTTTCTAGCTATACTGATTCTGATAGAAAACGGTGTGATCTCTTATTCTGTTGAAAAGTTATTTACATTTCATTACATGATTTGTAGAAAGCTCTAAGTGCCTTGTAACTTTTCTGCTAGGCAGATTTCATGTATTTAGTGCTACAGTTTATCTTGCAAAGTAGTCTCCTTTGAATGTATTAATGCTTTTGTTAATAAGGATTAAAGTTCTAAGTAAATCTGATATGAATATCTTTGGTTACTAATAATAGTGGAGATAAATCTGTTGATATTCACCACCGCATCTTTACCTGGCTCAAAAAATCACCACTGATTGTATTATTAACTCACAAGTTCACTGCTCTATGTAGAAATGATACTTATACATGCAGTCAATCAAATACAATAAAAACTATTGAGTTTTTACACACATTCTGACTACTGCAACAGAATGTTGGAATTCATTATGCATCCTCATTCTAGTAAAAAACATGCATGTAAAACATCGATATGCATTTTGCGGCACTAAATCTATGCCATGGAAATTAAAATAAAGTTCTTGCCACCTCAGATAATGAGGAATAAGAGTTATAACTCCACACTAGTGTGGATGCAGTAAATTAACAGCAGAATTTGAAGTTGCATTTGTGTGGGGGAAGTACAAACACTGGGGCCTTCTCCCCCATATCTATTTCACTAGCACGATCATATTTGAAATTGCTACACCTCGGGGAAGGGTTATTCTTGCAGTGGTCTCTATATAAAGAAGTAAAATTTATAGACAGGTATACCTGAGAAACTTTCAGCTACATAGACGGACTGCTACCAGGTTCAGAATCTTAGAGATTGTAGCTTTTGACTGGAACAACTGTGGATACAGGTCTCTTTGGGGCCCACACCTGTTTTCATTGCTGGACATTCTTTTGCACTCTGAATGCAACAGATGCTTAAAATGCAGATGAAAGGAAAGAAAACTGCTGGACTACAATCCCAACATTATCATTAATGGCGCATACCATGCCACACTAATCTCTCTCTGCTGCCAAAACGCATTCTGTATTAATCAACACACAAGTTATTAAGCACTTTGGCTGTGGAGATTACAAAAAAAAAACCTCTCAAATTGTATTAAAGCCTTAAATATATTCCTGCAAATGATGTACAGTGTAAATAATAGTCACATATTTGTCAATGGGGGTCTTGCACAGGATAAAGGACCAAGACCCCCAACCGTACCAATATCCCATTACATGGCTCTGTCTCCAGTTACAAAAAGCACTTGTTCAAACCTGTTAGTATGCAGACCATTGTCTTCTTTACTTTTACAATGATAATAAAAATTCAAATTTAATTTGAAATCTTTATTTCAAATTTTACAGAAAAACAGTGGCAGGCATTTGCTAAACAAAACAAAAAAACTTTTACATTGAAAACAGACTTAGTATACACTAGACTAGACTTCACTCTTTTGAAACTCACATTTATTGAAAGTGCATCTGGCAAGCCATTAAACTTCAAGAGATGTGCTGGAATTCATAGTTAAAAAGCAAATAGTGACTCACTAATTAGAAGCTATGGCGACGTATAATGCATTTGATAAAACTGCCTGGGGCAGCCCACTGAACACTGTCTGGTGAAATAACTTGGTCAGAGTCATGCAGCAGACAAATGGAGGCTGAGAGAACCAAACACTGTACCACAAGAAAAGGAATTAACTAGCAGTTCAAAGTCTTACTTACTTTCTCTATGTGCCAGACAAATACTACTGTAGCCCAGCATAGTTACCAGCCAGTGTGAAGTTGGCATAATGGTAATGGCCTTTACCTCATATATATAAGATACAGAGTTTGATTCTTACCTCTGGTTATTGGGTAGGCTTGTAATAATCTTCTGACTAATATCTGAGGTGGGTTTGACATAATGTTTAAGGTTTTCCTATAATAAAAACAAGGTACAGGATTTGATTATGACCTCGGGATATTGCCTAGGCTTAAAATGGCCATTCAGGGCAGTTAGCCTGGTATTCAAATATGAACGTGCATTTCAGATGCACATGCTTACAGAAAACATGCTAAATTAAAAATTTAGCAAGAGTTAAAATATTAACACTAAGCTCATAGACTTCATGCCATCTAGTTAAACACACTGTTGACATTAAAAAAAGAAAAATAAAAAAAAAAGAAAACAGGGATCGTACTGAAAATACGTAGATCATATGATGATGCTTCTGTTGACTATAATTGATTCCTTGTTGTACACCATAACTACTCTACAATGCAGAACCAAGCATCTCTCTTTCACTCTCTCTCTCTATATATATATATATATATATATATATATATACATATAAATGTACATGTACATATATATGGGTCTATGACTAAATTGCGAAGTTTCAAAACTTTGAATTTCTTTCGGTCGAGACCATAAGATCAAAGTTTTGAAACCTAAAAAATAAAAACAAAAAAATCTTTTTTTTTACATTTTTGTAGGGGGTAAGCCCCCCTGTATCCCCCACACCACCCGCTAATTAAATATAACAACTCTGAAATTGAACTGCAGTGAGAAAAATGGTAAATATAACATTCTGCGCCATACCATGATCTCCGTTTAAACTGTTTGAAGTTTCAAAACTTTGATCTTAAGGGCTCGACCATAAGAAATTCGAAGTTTTCAAACTTTGAAATTTAGAAGTAGACCCATATATATATATATATATATATATAAACATACACATACAAATATATACTCACATGTACACACACACACACACACACACACACACACACACACACACACACACACACACATACACAAAGATGTGACATTTATTTACAGTCCCATGTAAGAATGTGTTCATCCTGATGTTTGGTTTCATCAAATGGACAGATGCATGAATAATGTTCACACGTATTTCAGCTCGTTGCTGTGAGAATCACACAGTGCAAACCATTCTAGCCCCCATGCACTCAGAAATATAGACCCAAAATCAGGAACTGTTTTTAAATGCTGATTTTACAAAGCAGTTTTTGAAGAATATAAAGTTTGAAACATATGTCTGTCATTTAGCGCCAACAATCTGGAGCAATTAGCAAAAACAATACAACTTTTATGATAAGGAAACTAAAAAACATCTCAAGAATTTTGGACATAGCCAAAAATAATGGGGATGAAAGGCTCAAAAGATGGAGTTTTTTATTTTACCTATTTGTTAACTGGGCAAAAAGCACTGCGCAAATTGTTCCTTTTCAGGGGTAACACACCAGCACTGTCTGGTTAATTGACTTACTCAAAGTCTCACAGACCGTAAATGGAGGTTCGAAGGAGTCAGACCCTGTACCATAGGAAGCAGTTCAGTAATGGCTCAGAGCTAAGTGTAGACAACATCTCACAGCAGGCAAATGGAGGTTGAAAGGAATCAGATCCTGTACCACAGGAAGCAGTTCACTAATGGCTCAGAGCCGTAATTCTCAGAGCTAAGTGCAGATAACATTTTAACAGAATTAGAGTTAACAGAACAACAGGTGGTGATGAATGCCCTGGTGGTGCAGTGGTTAGCATTGTCGCCTCACAGCAAGAGGTTCTCCCATTCGATTCTCTCGGCTGGAGCGCCTTCTTTGTGGAGTCTGCATGTCCTCCCTGTGGTTGAGTGATGTTTAAAGACATGCAGGTAGGTGCGTGCATGAATGGGTGTGCCTTCTTTGAAGGCTGGGCATCGGGCTGGCAACTCAGCACCATAAAAATCAACTGCCAATCATTAGCAGACCAGAGTTCCGCTGTGGCGACCCCTAACTGGAAAAAGCCGAAAGACAGTTTTTAGAACAACAGGTGATGATGCATCAGCATGCTTTTTCTGAATATAAAACTCTAATGTCTGGCATTATTGGCTGATTGCAATTCTCAGTGACTTACCAGAAAATAAATAACTTAATTAGGGTCAGGGCAAAAATATGAGGCAGTATTAGTAGCATGATCTTTTTGAAAAATCAGCACCATGTTGGTAAGTGACAGTGCAGTGCATTTTTGTGTATGTAGTGCCATAGCTCTGCCTCTCATATGTCTCAGACTGAACAGAATGTGACATGAGGTTGTTAGGACATTATTCTAAATGTTAAAGAGGAAGATTCTTCTTCAAGTTCTGGGACACAGAGGATTAAAACTGTGATTATCTTCCAGATGACCTGCTAATGATTAATGAGGTGGACACAGATAGTCAAAGAAAAGGGTGGATGTGATTGACTGACTCCTTCTTGTCCATCTTTGATGGGGAACATAATTCGACCAACTGTAATGGTGACCTCTGGTGGACAGAAAGGTGTACAGCACACCCAATAGGACCTCACACAAGTTTGCATGGGAGTCATCCTACAAGTCTTGATTTAGATACAAAATAGCAAATCCAAATCCCCTTCAAGGATGACTGGATAAAGAGCCCTCTTGTCAGAATTGATCCCCACAAACTGTAAATGAAACAGCTGTTGCAGTGTGGAAAAATGGGCTTGACATGACTAGAAAAGGACTAAGAGCTGGAAGGTACAGAGGTAAAAAAACACCATGTGATTATAAAAATGAGTGATGGGGTGCAGTTTCTAAAGCTTCTTTTTTGGGGTTTGAGTAAACAAGGAAAGAATATAATGTAATTACTGTTATTTGTGAATCTCAGAAAAGGTTCTTGGGAACTTTAGTTTTTCAATCAAAACTTTCACCAAAGAAAAAAGTTATTAAACTCCTGTAGGCAGGCTGCAGTTTGGTTTGCTAAATTACTTTTTTGTTTATAAAGTGACTTTTAACAGTATTATTCTAAAGGAGATCCACTTTCTTACATTCTGCTTCCATTAATGGCAGGGCTTTTACTTCTGTACATCAACCTACAGAGTTTATCTGATACTTTGTAGTAACTAGCAAATTAGGGAATACAACTAACAAAGTATGAATGAACATCTCATTCATCAGGCCAGTTATCCAGTACAATGCTGCCTCCTTCTGACTGTATTCCACTAAACATATTCATTAAAAACATCCCAAAGTTTCCTAACAAAAAAAATCTCAAGCTTAAAGTCCCTGAGCTACCCAGACGGGTTGTTTGCTCTATCACTTTATTCGGTGACTTATATACTTTTGAGAGGAGACCTCTGTCTTGCTAATTACGGACCCAATGGTCCTGGACTTCCTGTTTCTCTGCAAGTACAATATCTCTTCCAGTTCTAGAACCAGGGACCCAAATCATCACAAACAGATAAATTAAACACGATGGACATGTTTATAACCCAGTACCTCCGAAACCTCTGTTATAAACCACCCCCGCATGTAAGTAGTGCGGCACATTATCTTCCTTTAATCATAAATTAGATGACTGGATGGATATCCAAAAATTTTGTCCAGGATTGACCAGCGTAGCTATCCTGGAGAAAGGTGATGCTGCCTGAAGGAGGTACTGACAGGGCAAGGCAAGAATGGCCATGAGACTCAGTGGCCTTAGAATATCTATGAATTTATAAGAACAAATGAATAACTACATGAAGCACTGCTAAGGGGATATTAAATTATAACTGTGTGCAGCAGGTCTCAAAGACACCTGCCTTCTGTGCACACAGAAGTTCTCCTCTAGTTTTGCTTATGTATGCTCAGAGCTGGAATGGAAAGCCAGAAGATGTCCAGCTTCATTGGCATACTATTTACTTTACTTTGGTAGCTTTCTTTTTGTCAGTTCTCAGCCCTATTATTAATTAAAATCCTTAGCCTGACATTCATAGAATAATGCCACAATACTAGTAGGTGAGTTACCATATGCCTAAGTTATATTACAGTTTACACAACTGAACTCCCATTCCCTGAACAGTCTCATTAAAGACGCCTTCTTACCATCTTGTCTAATGTTGTGGAAAGTTATGGTGTTGAATGTTTCTTTCAGTATATCATGTTCTAATATGGCCAGCCAATTCATAGGTAAGTACTAGGCTATTTGCCCTTGTGGGCCATGTTAAGCCTAGCCAATTTCCCTCAAAGGTGAGAATCAAACCCTGTACCTTATGTCTGTGAGGTAAACATCTTAGCCATTATGGTAATGTTAACATTTATTTATGTTTTATCATTTTCAAGAACATCCACTTTTTTCTCACATTTTGATAAACTCATTAATAATGCAGATTTCAAAATTCATACATTTTTGTATCGCCTCCCACACAGCCACACATTTTACCTCAATATTAGTTTTGGTGCATTATGATTTGGTTAAAACAAGTCTTACAGCAAATTGATGTGTCATAAATATATATAGCATGACAAAAAGTAGTGATACCCAATGAGTTATTCAGCAGGTAACATGAATCTGATTATTAAACCAGTCCTGGTTGGAGGCACTGATGATTACACCCAAACAAAGTAGCACTGCTGAGTAGCCAGAGTACGAAAGGTACAGCAGGAGTTAACCACAACCTGTGGATGAAGCAGTAGATAAGGGTTTACCTTTTTTATTTACTTATTTAACATTTGTTGACCAGCAAAGTCCAACTAGGACAGAGCCTATTTTCAGCATACACCCAGGGAGAAATGCTCCAGACGCATGTCTTTGGAATGTGGGAGGAAACTGGAGCACCCCGGGGAATCCCATGTGAATGCAGGGAAAACATACAGACTCTTTACAGAAGGCATCACAACTGAGAATTGAACCGGAGAACCTCTTGCTGTGAGGTGATAATGTTAACTGCTGCACCCCTTTTGGGAGGAACACTAGTAAGCTAATACTTGGCAACCCCTGCAAGTCTTTGATTTGCTGCCTCCCTAAGAAGCTATAAGGTTCTTGAATTATTACCAGAAGGACTTCTGTTTTGCAACGTGGAGTTCCTTTGGAGAAGACGGGGTGCATACAACCTAAAACTGTATCAACTAATGCTCATATTTGAGGCAGTGGATATCATTTGCAGCTGTAGGTTTTTCAAGTGCCAAAAATGCTTTTTCTTTACAAATATGGAAATTACAAATCTTCATAAATCACTTCAACACAAATATGGTTTACTGGTAATTTAATACTCTTTTAAAGGCTCAAATATAGTTTGTTTATAATGTTGTAGAATTTTTGGCTGACTAATAAATCATTTTGTTTTAATGGTATTGCTACTGGGGAAGAGGGTACTTTGCTTCAGTTACTCAAACCTTTTTATGGGTGGACTAGAAGAGCATCATACTTACTAGGATTATTACTCTGAGCAGGAAGTAATCTTTTTTAAAAGATATATTGATTTTTTATTTGTATTTACAGGTGCACTACAGGATTTTCAACTGTTTAAGGGGTTTAATACTAAAGATCATGGTGTTTCTTTTACTTAAAATGTAAAACCTAATAGTGTAGATTATTTATATGTTATGCTGGGCAGAGTACATATCATGTTGTATAAAAAATTACATCTGCAAACTTTGTTTGCCAAGATCAGAAATAATACTCTGCAGAAGCAAAGTGTTACACTGTCAGTTATTGTGCAATGTAACACCACCCAATGAAGTTTGCATAGTTTTGGGCATTCCGATTGTGACTGACTGGTAATGGGGGCATGTCATTGTTGACAGGCTGTCAAAGAATGCCATGCATTTGTTCTTTGTCTAAATGCATTGTAATACATTTATATTTCATTTTTTAATTGTAAACTAAGTACAGTTATATATACATACACATAGCTGTAATTTACTTCCTGTAAATACATCATCCTGTAAAAATGTATTATTATTTTTATAATGTAGATTAAATAAGTGCAGTTGGTGTTGTCCCCATGGTGAACTGATCATTTTACATGGGGACGTGGTGTAGGCTAAATGAAGTCAACCACATTTAAAGTACTTTTACTATTCTGTCCAGCTGTGTTCGTTTCACGTATTGGTGTCACTATTTGACACGCATGCCTAATGGGATCTCTTTTATGGTGATGGGGGGAAAAAATCTAATTTCTATTAATATGTTAGTGATAAAGGAATGAAAAGCCTAAAATAAAAAGAAACATTTTTAATCTTGGATTTAGACAACACACTATAGCATTTATGTTCATAGTTTATAAGTTCACAGTTATATGCCAGGCTAATAACCGCTGGGGCCTTTATAAACCTAGTCATGCAATCCAACCTGTGTTCCTACGTATGATGGGCATTTATCAGGAGGGGGTATGTTAGTTAGGAAGTTTCTAGAGGTTATGTGGGGGGGTACATTAGTTTTCGTATTACAGTCAGTCTCTGTCTATTAGTGGCATCTGGACCAAACCCAGGGTGAATTTCTGATTTCCCATCCATTGATCAAGGTTAAGCTTAAACAGGGTTAGGGATGGACTCTGCTTCAGGAAGCCTGTTCCAGAGCATGGGGCTCTGCTGAGACACATCTGTATCTTACCAACATGTCTTTTTTATGTCAAAAGCAAAATGTAAATCCCTGAATCTAGTGGTTCTGATGCTGTTCATTTTGCAGATAAAAGGTCCATCAGAGCTGGATCTGAGGATGCCTTGTTTTCCAGGTATAGATGACCTCTCAGTAACCTGTAGGAGACAACAAGTATAGAGATAAGGCTTTAAGGTGATCCATATAGGAGAATGTGTTTATATCCTGGATTCTCCTGGTAAGAAACCTTTGTAGGCATTCTAACTGTTGCTCTAATTTGGACAGATACATGCCAAAGGGGGCATTATACTCATTAATGGGTTTGATAAGGGCTGCGTAGAGTAGCACTATGACTTCCTTGGACTGGACGCCATGCTCTTACTTATAAGTTGGTGACATGGAATGATTTTCTTACTACCTTAGGCACCTGTTGGTCAAAGGCCAGATTACTGCCTACATATGTTCCCAGATCCTTACCTACTGAGTCAACTCTTAGTGGTGTCTTACTGATGGAGTAATTAGCTTGGGCGGCAGTTTTCTCAAAAGGCACTTTAATCCATTGCTTGGCATGAAGTTTTAGTCTGTGACTTTGGCACCAGTCATTTGTCTGTGTTGGACCTCTTGTATGATGTGTGTGTCATAGGGGGAATCCATGATAACTCCCAATCTGCAGTCATCAGCAAACTTGATCAGCCAAAGGCCCTTCATATTAGCCTTTACTCTGAGAAGTAGATGCCAAATAGGACCGGTGCCAGTACAGGGCCCTGAGGTGCCCACTGGTGACAGGTCTCTTAGTGGAGGTGTCATCACCAATCCACACTTTCTGAGTCCTGTCTATGATCCACCTGGTAATACAACTAGCTATGTCTGTCAAGTATACCTGAGTTGAATATGGTATCAAACACCTTAGCCAGATTCAGTTATGTGGTATGCACAGTTTTCTCCTCATCCATTGCCTGGTAGCTTTCTCAAAGATGTCTGCCAAGTTTCGTAGGCCTTATCTTCATTTGACAAAGCTAGACTGGGTCGGGTCCAGTGTTTAAAGGTTGCCTATGTCTTTGTTGATCGTTTCCATGATAATTCAATCCGTGGCTTCTCATATTAGACTAGTCAGACTAATACTTTTATAATTTCCATGGTCATTTAATGGTCCACCCTTGTAAAGTGGGATAACCATTACAGTCATCCATTCTCATGGTACAAAGAGCCTGTTTTAAGGCTATAGTTGAAAAACTGATTCAAGTGATCCAGATAGGTTATGTTTCCAGCTAATTATGAGGCATCTTGAGATATTATCAGGGTCCAATGAGGCTGTATTTTGGACTTTAGAGAGCACAGCCTGGATATGCCTCCCTATTAATATTTGGGGGTTATGCTAGAAGGTATTTTATGTAGGGAGGGAGGGATGGATGGAGTTTGGGGAATTTTGAGCTGAATTTGTCAGCCAGCAAATTCACTGTGTCACTCTGCTCAGTGAAAGCGGAACCACTGATCATCAGTTCATCACACTGATGTGTGCTGCCTTTTATGTTTCGGACATAGTTGTAGAAGGCCTTATGGGTGTCTTTAGCCTGTGAGGCTATCTTGACCTCATAAATGGCCCAATAGATCTATCTCTGAGCAGTATGTATCTAAAATTTGGAAAATCGCCTACATAATTCCTCTCCACAAAGGGAGCTCCTCATTAGCTCTCTCCAGCTATAGACCAATATCCATAAATAATGCAACATCTACTAACGAATAAGCTCCTTGTCAACTCATAACACAGATTTTGGCAAAGCCATAGGACCACTACCACCCTGCTTAACTTCACCAACATTGTTAACCAACTAAAAAAACAATGGGCAAATGGTCTCCTCCATATTTCTAGATATGTCAAAGGCATTTGACACTGTGTCCCATGAGCAGCTCCTACAAGAGCAGGCATCCTTTAACATACCTAAAAATTCCCTATAGTGGTTCCAAAATTACCTCTCAAATCACCAACAAGCAGCCAAATAACAAGATGATCTTTTTTCTCTGCTTTCTGTAACAGTAGGTATTCCTCAAGACTCAATACTTTGTCCACTACTCTTCAAGGTCCTCACCAATAATCTTCACACTGCAACTAACTTTACTACCATCATACAATATGCAGATGACTCTACTGTCATCTGTGCTACACCCCCCCTGCCACAACTACAAGAAGTTACTCAAAGATCTTTTATGGCCATCAAATCTTTCCTAAATAAATACCAGCTCATCCTAAACCCCAACAAAATCAACCAATGCTATTCCCCAACAACTATCACAAAAGAAACAATCTCAACCAGGACTTTAAAATCACTTCATCCAATCACACATTAATTGATCCAATCTTAGAAACTAAGCTACTAGGTGTCATTATTGATGATCATTTAAAATTTGATATGCATATATCACTTGCAATCAAAAAGGCCCACATTAAATTAGATTCTTTTTTATAGAATTAAGGCTTACCTAACAAATTCTTCCAGACAAGCAATCACCAGGACCCACCTACAGTTTCTGTTCGACACACACAAAAAAACCTGAAAGTCAAAATGTACAACACGGCACAATGTCGAATTAGCTGAATGAATTCAGAAGATTTGACATTTTTGCCGAACAGATTAAATCATGTGTATATAGGAAATCAGGTAAAGGAAACTCCTATACCTAACATCACGTTTTTGCAGGGGGCAAGCCCCCTTCACCCCCCACACCCCTGATAATTATATATTCCAACTCAGAGATCGCACTACAGTGAGGAAAGGTATGAATTTCCCATATTGCACAGTACTGCAATCTCTGTACAATACTTCAAGTTTATATTAGCGAATGCACTGTGCATTCGCTGATATAAACTTTCGAACCTGGAGATGTTCAGCAAGATGGAAATTCGAACATCCGTGCTCCAAGTTTCCATTTGCGAAGATTCTCCATTCCACCTTTTGATAGTAAACCCCCACCTACTATCCACCCTACTCTATGCCTCCCCTATACTCACAAACCTCAGGAAAACTGACTTAGGCAAACTTGAATCATGCTACTACAAGACAGACAGATTTGCCGCCAATCTGCCCCACAGAACCCATAACTGCCTTGCTCTAAAACAACTCAAATGGCTAGAACTTCCTAATCTCTTATCCTTAAACCAGCTTACCCTAACAACTCTATAGTGTACCCACCTGACAAATGTCCATCCATACACAATCTAGTACAAATATACCTCAACAACAGGACCTCGAGATCCTCCAACAAACTACTATTAAAAATTACAAAATCCATCAAATGCTTTGGAGACTCTCTTTATTCTAATAACATCTCTAAAGCATGGAACTCCATCACTCAGAATATACTAAAGACAACCAGCCCAGCACAGTACCAAAACCTGCTAAAGAGTCATCTAAATGACAACAAGATATGTTCCTGCACTTCACCTGGCTGAACTCACTTCACATTTACCCATCTCTGCCCACCTCCCATCTCTTTTTCCACTTACTTCACTAATGTATATATAACTTTTGACAAAATAATTGTAGGTTATTGTATGTTATTGTACAAAGATTAGTGAATAGTAATTCCATTGTATAGTATATTTCTTTCATTGTATACTATGCTTTCTTTATTAACTGTATAATTCTTTTGAACTTTAAAAGTTCAAGCTGTTATACTGTGTGCTTTTTATGTGGAGCTTTGCTTCCCGGGCCTCCTCTAAAAATGAGCTACTGGTCCAGTCAGAATTACCCGGTAAACAAATGTTAAATAAATGGTTACTTAATTCATTCATTAATTCATGAATTAATTACACCTCTTAGTTTCCTGTTTAGTTTAATTAGAGATCTCCTATTGTTATGGGGGATATTCTTCCTGATTTTAGCCATGAGTTTTTTTCCTTTTGTTATATACCCTATTGAGGTTAGGATTCCACCAGTGTGGTTTGTTAGGATATGGCATGGAACTTCACCTATGGTGATTTCTACATGGATAATTTCCAGGACATCATCCTATTTAAACAATGCAGAGTTATGCTTGTTGCTAATATAGATTCAGACTCCTCTTACCTTTTGATCTTGTCTGTGTAGCTGATAGTCTAAATGTGTTGAAGGCATTGAAGCCTTGCACTGCTGGAGTATTTTCTGAAGATTTATACCATGCCTTGGTAAAGACACACGTCTATATTTTCCAGACTGAGGTGAGTTTGTAGAGTGTGGACTTTATTGTTTAGGTTCCTAGCACTGAGAAGTAACACCTTCAGATTCCTCTGGGTTTTATTTGCTATGTTAGTAAGTTTGTCAATTTGGCATTGCCTAAAAAAGGCTCTAAGGTGGGGTGGATAAAGTTTTAGCCAATATTTGGAAGCCTAGGAGAGACAGGTGCAGTCTGTCCTTTTCATAGCAATGTGGTTTGAGAAGCATGTCCTCCCATGATGCTGACAATATTGTATCCCCCTAGAAAGACTCCAGAAGCTAAGCCAATTATTGAAGTCAATCATCTTTTTTTCATACTTTGGCATTATCCTTGGTGAAGGTGGAATGCTGCTCAGTGCAAGACATGTACCTGCCTGAGACATATATTCAGAATGATTAACACTGTCTTTCTTTTTATAGTCCAAGGATGTATGTCTCAGGTCTTTAACACCCACATGGACTGTGGCAGAATCATACTGGTACTTGTGGCATAATGACTTGAATATGTACGTAACTAAGCAGATCCTGGCTGCAGATAAGCAACTAACCATTACCTCCTACTTGTTCAGCCTGGTGAGTGGGGCATCTTTGTGCTGTACAATGGAGTCCCTTATGACAAAAGTCCTGGGTAATGTGCTTTCTTGCCTTATGGGATTAAGTTTGTGTGTGGTGTTTGGTGAGTGCTTTAGAGATTGCTGAGGACAGGCATTACCATTTATATGCTTAGGTGTTCTTTGAGGTTTGGGAAGATTGCTTTTTAGTGCCTCATCACAGTTTGGCCTATTTGTGTAATAGACACTATGTGTGGTGGATGCAGATTATGTGTGTATCCTTGACAACCTTGTTTTTATTGAGTTGAGTCCATGCTTTATATACATATGATTTTTTAACATGATTAATAACATTTCGAACATAGTTTTTATAGAGTAAAAATGTTAAATTAATTATTAACTTATTTATGAAAGGATTTTTAAAATTTAATTCCTGGCAGCTAGTAAAATGGAAGAAACAATCATTCATTTACGTATGAATTTTTGTACCTAAATACATATGCATTTTTTAAAGTTTTTATGTCTTACCCTTATATTTAAATTTCCTGTAACAAGTTTCATTGAACAGTTAAGAAAAGGAATTTGTTTTTAATTGATTAATTGATTAAGTGAGCAATTAGATTTTATTATAAAAAGGAGAGTTGAAAATGTACTGGTCATCTGATGAAGTCGATTAACCTGACGAAAACGCTGTTTGTTCTATGATACTTTTGAAAAAGGCGTTAATGGTGGTTTTATTTTCCTTTTATTCACCTTTGGATTGAATAAACTTTTTACTTCACGGAGCTGTGTTCTGGGATCTCGCTTTCTGGATTTGGTTTGGAGTTATTGTGGTTTTTTGGCGTTTGCTGGTGGTAGTTGGAACCTTGTTTTTATGCCTGAGTTTTGCCTCCAGTGAAATTGTGCACGTGCATCTCTTATATATTGTGTTTGTTTTTTTAAGCATTATATGGTTGTCTGTGAACATGAGACAATTCCTACACTATCTCAGCATACCCATATCTAATAAATTGTATATCTATGTTTGTCTAGACCTGTTTTTGGGTGGGCTACTGTAGGTTGGGGTCTGGGTTATACAGAAATCTCCTTGGGTGGGTCTCTGGAGTTTGGCACTACACTAGATTAGACTGTTCTAAGATTTGATAGTCGTGCTGTTTCATGTACAGACTAGCTGCTCTAAGCTTGTCTCTACACAATGGCTTTGTTTTAGCCACACTAAGTTAAAGGTTTCAGCTCTAAGGGAAGTTTTATAGATAACATTTATTTTCTGTATATTTGTGTCTGTACAGGGCCATGCTAAACTCTTGATGTAATAACACCAAAAAAGATCACTTGCTAGTGTAGTGCTATAATAAAACTTAAAACTACCTTGATAAGGCAATTTCAAGTAATTGGGACCTTTAAAATTATTTAAAGGCAAAAATCAACAAATACAGCAAAAATAAAACAGTAGCACTCTAACCAGTTAACTACAGTGCAACACAATAAAATAAGCCTCTTATCGGCCAAGGATGGAGCCGGATTAATTCATGAACCCTCAGAGTGTGGCTAGGGATCCAAGCAGGTGGGAGCTCCTGAAAAATTAAAAGGAGGCATTTTGTAGTAAGGGAGATTTACTCAAGTACAAAATGGGTTTGGTGGGTGGGCACTTAGTATTATGGATATATGGAAACTAATGGCTGGGAAGTATTTAAGTAGGTTACATGACAGACAATAGCAAAGAAAGAGGGGAGGGAGGGACTTTGGAAATAAGATTACCCTAAGGGGCAGAAGCCAGAGACACAGCCTTTTAAAACTACAACAAGAAAAGGGAGGGAGGGTTAGGGAGAAAAAACTCAAACTGGAGCTCAAGTCCTGTGGTTATAATTTCAGAAACAATTAGCTTAATGCTTCAGTGGGAGCAGAGGTAGACTCAAAGAACAGGGGAAAAACAGTAGCAAGGTAAACAGAAGGGCACTGTAATGTAACTTTAAGCAGGTATATATGGGCACTGAAGCACAAATCTTGGACCAGTATTCACAATACTGCCACTACTGCAATCATATCACAGACTAAAACTCCAGCTCATACAAAAAGTTACCATAATTAAATGAGGCTCAAATCTGGGAGTAGGTCACAGTCCTGTCACAACTGTGAAAGAAGCTATAAGGCTGTCCAGACTAGGTTCATAATACTTTAAAAAATCTACATTTTACATGTAATTCTACTTAAGCAAACAGAAGTGTAGTATAATGTATAAACAATGCTAAAATCTTGCAGGATTAGACAATCTTCACAAAACTTCAAATGAAGGTACAAGACTAAGGTCCCAGAACAAACTAAAAACATGCAAACATATAAATGGACAAGAAGCAGAGAAGTACAAAAAAAAGTATCGTCACAAAGGTCACTGTAAGTGCAACTTAAAATATTTAAGCAGACTTTAAATAAAAATCTTTTTTTCTTTCCTTCTCATTAAAAGCTTGTATCTCACACTCTAGGACATTCTATGCTATCAGAGTCTTGACCAAACACCCTGGGTGGCTGTAGCTCTGTGCTAAATATAGCAGACTTGCTAGAAAAGGATCCAGTCATTTAAAGCCAATAAATACTGGAACTCTAGCCCTATGGATATAATTTCATAATCTTGGTTAGCAACAGCTTTTGCTAATATTCTTACTCCTCAGCTAATCATAGGTGTCCTGACTTGGTGGTTTGAAGAGATGAAGTCTTGATTATAACCTGTATTTAAGCAATGGTCCATGCATTGCAGGAGCAGGGTGGGGGATTACAGCGAGTGACAAGTGCTGTCCCATCCATCATGGATGTTGGGAAAGGTGATTTCAGCTGGTGAAATTGGCACAGGAGAGGTGGTTTCATCTGGAAAACTAGTACCATTCAAGCAGGGGCTTGAGCAACACTGGAAAATGTCAGGCTAAAAATATGAGCTTGGCTGTGCCAAGCCAGTAATAGTAGCCTAGTAGCCTTCACTGGCATGTATTGCAGCACACATGTGAGGAAGGCAGGGCACACTACTGCGGTGATGCAGACACTCATGTCAGCTACCTGCAGGGGGTTATGAACTGAAATAAAAACACCCTCACAGCCTGCAGCTGGCAAAATGTTGGCTGCTTTTAGAAGAGGAAAGCCATGTAGCTGCAGACATTAACAGTCAGTTTTGAAACATGAATGGTCCTGGTCTGTGAGGGGGGTGTAAAGCCAGGCCTCTAATGTCACTGAGACAAAACCATCCTCCACTGGTAGCTAAAGGAAGTTAGAGTGCAGGCAGTAACATGACTTCCTACACATGGTAGCCCAGATAGTTCGCTCTTACTTAGTGCAGGGAGGGCTATCCTGCATAGAAAACAAATGAACCTTAGCCCTTTGGGAGGAAGGACCAATGGTTTAAGACACAGAGGAAAACAGTATATAGAAGAAAAATTCATCCCACTTATAAAATAACTATAACAGGTCTTAAGAAGCAGACATGAGTAATCACTCTAAGCTATTAACACACAGTAGTAACTGTAGTGATTCTGCTCATATTGTATGTGTTATAATGTGTGTGTGTGTGTGTGTGTGTGTGTTTGTGTGTATTACACACAAACAAATGTGAAAGCAGCAAGACCATTCTACTGGTTCTAACAACTTATTTCAAAGACATTTTAATCCAAAATGTTAATTCCCAACTATCCGAACATTACAAATTTGGCAACTGTTGCTTCTTGTGATAGCTTCATAAAACAACAACTGAAAATATACTATAAATTAAAATGAAAATATCTCAAAGAGGCCTATAAAACATGAGACATACAGAAAAATGTAATTGGCTCCTCACTAAAACATTTCCTTGCCTAAAATATTTCTGTGTCTCATGTGTGATCTTAGTAAAAACGCCTGCTCATAAATCCAGACTCCCAAAAATACACAGACACATGCATACACCCTTCAGTGTTTTAAATAAGCTCAAATTACAAGCAGCTTTTTGGGGGAGACATCAGACAAAGCAACCTGAAATAGTAAATCTCCAAAAATAAAGCAAACATCTAAGCAGTCACTGAATGCAGATAAAACCACACTGCTCATGCCTTGTTTATGTCTGTTGTACAGAAGGAAATCTTGGCAGCAGTTTTTCTGTATAACTATTAGCACATCTTAACCCAATGTAGCTACATGAAATAAAGGTGGTAAATGTTTTTTTAAAATGTATAAACAGAAGCACAAGAAAACATTTTGAGGTATAGATGTATTAAAATTGATACTTTGGTACATGCATGTTCTATTTTCAAATGTTTGACTGCATTTTTGGCAGCTACATTTTCAGCTAAAATAACAACCCAGATAAACACGTGTCTCTATTCATGGACCATTAAAAGGATAACTTTAGGACAAAGTCACCTAAGCATGGCAGAGAAATGCAGGAATGTAACACATCGCATAAGTCTAGCCTGCTACATCTGTTTTATACACACTCCAAATGTATCCAAGCTGCAGTTAAGAAAATAAACAAACTACGGTTTACATAAATAGTATTTTTTCCATAACACTATTTACTTGGCTAACTTGAAGAAATACTTCATCTTTGCTTCATGGCATTTCAATTCTAGTTATTTCCAAAGCACAGAAAATGATGACACATTCAGTTTAAACATACAATAAATGTCATCATTTTTACTTTTATAGAATTATATTTCTGTCTCTGAAACTAAGGTTGTACACTTTGTAGGCAGTTGAGGAGAAGTCAGCACATGAAATGAATTGTTCCCTCCCAGTGAGTTAGGAAGGAGAGAGGTTGGTATACATTGTAATAGAAGCATTTGTGTTGTTTAGGAATTAATGGGAACTTGTGAGGATATCTTGCCAAATCCTGCTAAATAAGAATGAGAATTTTTTTTTGAAGATTTGGTATGGGAGAGATATCACATTGGCAGGTTACTATACAACTAGCTGCAGTGGTCACACACACTGGGCAAAATGCATAAGAGAATTTGACAGCAAAAGTACATCACAAACAAGGCCTCGCCAGCATGAGTGCCCTTCAATTATGCTGTCTCCATGTTCTGTAGTAAGTGGGTAAAAACAAATTGAATGAATGTATAATAACTCTAGGGAAACAAACATGGAATCAATAAAGAGAAAAGTGGGGTATTACAACACCTCAGACAAAATATAGGATCAGTAACCAAAGGATGGAAACACTGTTAGACATGACGGAAAATGGAATCAGTAATCTGTGAGCCATTACTAAAAATGGAAACAATTGTTTCAGTAATCTGAAGAAGACGGCATTACTTAACATGAGGGAAAACATTTGGAATAAAATACCAGCAGCCTTACTAAGCATAACATATAATTGATGTCAGTAATAAGATTGTGGGGACATTACCAAACACCAACAAATCAAATTGAGAGGTAGAAGTAATCACATGACATGACAGGGAAATGTGGTCAGTATTCAGGCAGGAAACATGGGGTCAGAAATCATAGGGTAGGGGCAACAGCAAACTCCACGGAAACAAATAAGGAATAAGAAATCAACAGATGCTGCATTATTAAACAAAAGGGAATCAAAGTCAGCAATCAGAGTGCAAAACCATTTCTACACTGCATGGAAACATGGGATTGGTAATCAGATAATGGGGGCATTACAATAAGTATGAAAACATAATGATGGGGTCAGTGACCACAGGGTGTGGGTACCACTAAACACCAAGGAACCTGACATGGAGCAGGTAATTAATGGGTGAGGGTAAAACTAAAGACCGAGGAAATGCAAATATTGGCTCAGTGATCAGAGGGTAGACGCTTAATTAAATATCAAGAAAACTCAGGGTTCATAATCTAAGTACGGTGACATTAATAAACACCAAGGACACATGCACAGGGTATGTGACCACAGTGTAGGTGATTACTAAACATCAGTTAAATAGGAACAGGACATTAATAATCAGAGGGTGGTGTACTGCTAAGTACCACTGAGACACAGATATAGGGAATCAATAGTCTGATGGCAGGACATTACTATACACCGGTGATGTTTTAATATGAGGTTTGTAATTAGAGTGAGGGCATTACTAAAAACAAAGAAAACAAAAATATAGTTCTCAGTAATGGGAGTATAGAAGCAGCACTGTATAGCAGGTGAAACATAAAACTGGGAGTCAGTAATCAGAGGGTAGGGACATCAACAAATATCAGAAAAATATTGGAACAGTAATTGATGAATAGAGTATTAGTAGATCAATCCATCCATCCACAACCCATTTTTCTCATTTTTGCACATGGGGTTGGGGTGTCACTTCAAAAGTGACAATCATCTACAGCCAGGGCTTACACCACCAGGTGGCTAGCCCTGCCATGGCAGTCCTTCTGCGCCACTAACTCGGATGTACACTCATGCCTATGGCCAACAAACTTAATGGCACTACTAATTTTTACTCTTTCATTTTTTTCCTTTTCACACATTAAGTTTTAATTTAGATGTCTGTTTATACAATTGTAAAAGCAGAGAAAATGGGAGTTTACTATATTTCATAAACCTTTCACCAGTGGTTATCTTAACTTTAAAAGATATCATCCTATCTCACAAAAGTAAAACTTAGTTAATGGACTATTAGCAGGCCACTCGAGGATAGTGTCTAATGACCAAGATTTTCAAAGAGGTTGACATTTTATGTAATATGTTAAAGGAAGTTTTCATCCAGATAAATTTAAATTCTGGTTGTAGAATACTTACATAGAAAAAAGAAATATAACATTCCCATTCATTCTACATTCTAATAATTATCATGTAACTACACACACTACTAACGGTAAGAGTGCACTTAAAAAAACTATACACAGCTTGTGGTCCTTGTAATACAATTCTAATTGTAGTCAAATAAAAAAATATATATTTTAAATAAAAACTGGAAATTTGCATTTCACTCTGAACAACTTCTACAGACAGTGGGATATGAGTGTCATGTTTTTAAGGACAACAAAAATATTAAATTGATTATGGAAAACAATATAAATAACTTATTTACAGGCTCACTTAAAATAATGAATGAATAAATAATGAACAAATGTGGAAGCTGTAAACCTTTTCATTTTACCAACAAAGACTACCCAAAAAAAACATATCTTGTGCAGGCTATTTTTACTGTGTGAGTAGAGGGATAGTATATGTTGCCTCTTGTTTATCTTGGAACACATTTTACAGGGTCAAGGTAGAAAGAGTTTACAAGAGAACTTATGAACACTTGTACAGTAAATCATCTTTGCAAACAGTCAGTGTGTTAGAAGGATTTAGGGAATGGGTAAACTGTACACAGCATCCTGATTGGAAAATAAACCTTCTCTAGTGGAGTATTAATGTGCAAGTAATGCCCACTGAAAAATGAGTCTGCTCCTTCATGGCAGCAAATCAAGCTGCCGTGGAGCTCGGACTGAAAATATTAATTGTAATTCATTAGAAATGGTATTGAACAACAATTTTTTCTTTTTTCATGACAAATATTGTAAACAAAATAAGGGTGTTACGATGGAGGCCAGTGTAGCCCCAGCATATGCGTACTAGGATGGTGGGAATGTGAACAGTTACCGAGTATTACAGGTTACATGGACATTTTATTTTATAACAGGTTTGTAGATGACTTGTTTTTTATTATAAAGGGTCAATTTAATGTTGACGCTTTCATGGGTAGTTTAAATAGTACTTCTGAGTTCTTGTCTTTTACATTAGGTTGTGTAGGTCACAAAGTTAATTTTTTGGACATTGAATTCACCTGGGATCCTTTGAATGGTAGTTTTAACAGTAACATTTTTAGAAAAGAAACTTTTTCTAATAGCTACTTACACTGGACTAGCAACCATCCTACTTACATGAAACGTAACATTCCTAGAGGGAAATTTATAAGGGCATCACGTATGATTAGTAATAATAGTGTCTTCCAAACAGAACTGAAGTTTATTACTCAATTATTTGTGGAAAGGGGACATCCTACAGAACCATTACATCAGGCTGCCATTGAAGTCTCCAGTAAAAGGAAGACACTGTTTCCACCTATTTTAAAGAATGGACTACCTAGCAAATTAAATGAAGTGGATATTCCTAGTGATTTTCCTCGGTGTTGTTTGGAAATGTCAGTAGACACATATAACATCAGGAATATTATAACACAAAACTGGTGGATTATTAACAGTCATAAAGAGTTATGTCAGGCTTTGGGAAATAAACCACAATTTGTTAATATTAAAACACGCAGTATTAAACAAATGCTTGAAAAATCAGATACTAGAATTCACATTGCTTTTAGCAGTAAAAAGGGATATATAAGTGTAATGGTTGTTCCAGCTGTAGATTCATACACGAAGGTACCTTTGTGATTTTGCCCCATTTAAATTATAACATAGATTTTAGGGAAAGGTACAGCTGTAATACTTCTGGGGTGGTTTATCTTGGCCTGTGCTCAGCCAGTGATTCATTCTATGTAGCTATGACTACAAGAAGACTGAGAGACAGGATTCAAGAACATGTAAGGGCTGTTAAGAATAAGGATGTAAACAATGCACTTTACAAGCACTCAAAAGTATGTAAGAATTTTAGTAAGTTCTTATTTACAGTTCTTGAAAAAGTAACAATAGACAGAAGAGGGGGTAACTTCAGAAATGAAACTTAAACTAGAGAAGTGTGTTGGCAAATAAGTTTGTGTGCTGAAGTTCCCCCTGGTTTGAATGAACATGTTAACATAAAATGTTTTTAGCAAGAAGGAAACTAAAGGGTTAAAATTGTTGATTGTTTTTAACTATGGTTAATTGATTAATATATATAAACCAGTTGTATTTTTTGATCAGATTTTTCTGATGAAGTGTTTTTACGAAAGCGGAGATTAAAACATTTTTTACGCTAATACAGCTTGGGGTCCTTTGTTGCAAAGTGAACTATTTTTGTTTTTAAGCAGTGTTTTTGCTGTTTAGCAAGTATAAAAGAAAAAAAAACAAGCAAATTTAAAATAAAGTGTGTGTGTGTGTGTGTGAGAGTGTACGCATATATGAGAGTAAAAGAGAGATATTGATCAAGCGAAACAGAAAAAAAGTCTGTGTGCATGTTTCTGTTTCTGTCAGTGTGTGTGAAATAATGCATGCATGAAAATAGAAGTGTGTGTGTGTGTGTGTGTGTGTGTGTGTGTGCGTGTGCGTGTGTGTGTGTGTGTGTGTGTGTGTGTGTGTTTGTGTGTGTGTGTGTGCTCGTGCGTGCATGTGCGTGTGTAACAGACAGAGAGAGTAAAGTGTGAAAGTGATCTAGCGAGCCCCTGGCAGCAGCACAGTTTTGTGTACCTTTCGACCTCAGACATAGTTCTCAGCCTACTGGCAGAAGAAATCTGGGCAAAGCCTGACATAATGGGGGGATAAATGCTAATAAACAGGGACACATTTTAAATAATGCTCTTATAAACTTAGAAAGCCTCATAACACCCCTGGGCAGACATTAATTACACATCAATATACACCCTGTTGGGCATTATTGTTTGCTTAGGAAACATTTTCATCCTAGATAAATTTCATGCCATCCCTGGGCGGGTCTAGTGGAAAAACAATTTAGTATACAGAGAAGTGTTATGGCAAATTAAACTGAATGCCGCCTGAACACAGGGTTAAAATACTACTTCTATAAACAGTGTTTTGAGCCTAAGAGCATCTAAGCTATAGTAACAACTCTACAAGTAGTTTTTGGCTACTGATAATTTCTGGACACTTAAATTAGATATCATGGAAATATGAATATTAAGTCAGTAATCAGAGGTGGGACAACATCAAATATCAGGAAAACACTGAAGTCAGTTATGAAATTGTAGGGTTATCACTATACAATAAAAAAGCATAAACACTTTGTCCCGGTCCCCTTCAATAAACACATCACACCGAATGACATTTGATGACCTTTTATTAAACTTTCATAAACATACCTTTGTTATCCAGTATTTATTAATCAGAACTGGAACACAATCTAGCTGATTAAATTCCAACATCCACATCTATATAATGTTAAGCAGGACAGCGTGACTTTGCTCATCCTGAGCCCGTAAGCAGTGTCCATACCTCCAACTCACTTACTTCTGAAGCAGCGTCCCACTACTCACTTCATTTACCGCTTATTGAATTAACATCCAACCATATAAGCAGCATCCTTATTCTCACTTGCTTATTTGTCAAGCCACCTTTAAATACTCACTTTCCTTTCCCAGTTCATTGTAATGACCATCCAAAACTAGAGGGGGGAACAGAAGATGGCACGCCTGTCCCTCTTCTCTGGCCACCAGCCTAACAAGGCTGTTCCCCCTCTCTCCGATAAACTTTCAGCACCTAACCACCTTTAAGTCCTTAGGCCAACATCATTCGGTGTACCCCATCTGCATCATCACCACCTAAAGCCCTATCACATAACCCACAAAATAGCCAGTTATCCAAACAACTGAGAACAAACCACTGATCCCAATCCTATGCTAATGTAACAAACCATAAACTCATATGCCAGCAAAACCACTACACATGACTAAATAATCCAAACCTCAGGAACAATGGAAGCTTTGAAAGAATTAAAAAGACATTACCACCCAACTAGACAACCAAGCCTTAAGCCCACCACCACAAAACTATGCATAGGTGACTGCCTACCTTCATGCCACCTTGCATCCCTACTTTATCACTCAGATAAATGTAATAACAAAATAAAACCCCTTTAATGTCAGTGCAATAACAATCCTGACATCACACCAACTGTGCATTATAAACATAAAATGTTTTAATTGGCCATTGTGGCATTTAAGCAACTACCACCTAACAGCAGCCTTATATAATAATCGTCCAAGAGCCATCCAGCCCTCCCTCCAACAATCCTATACAAGCGCAGCACCTAAAGTCATCTTCACTTTTGCTGACCCCCAAAAACCTTTCCGGAATGACAACCTATAGCCATAACAAACCTATAGCTATAACAAATACCACAGAAACTACAACCCTTTGAACTCAAATCTGCAGTTCAATCATCACAGAAAAACCCATCTTACAGTATTCAATGCTTGTCCCTCTACCCACTCAACCCAAGCTGACCCAACAAACCACTGAAAACCAAACAAATTCACAATAATACAATACTATGCTCCTTATTAAGGGGCTGACTGCTAGAAACATCTAACACCTGCATAACCTTAATCCCCCCAAATCAGTACCTCCTAAAGCCCACCTTGGCTAAAACCCTAGTCACAACAGAAAGAAATAGCACATAGCCAATTTCTGGAAAACTCCAATATGGCTATCTTAAACCCTGTAACACCCATGAAAACAAAGAACCCTGCTCCCACAATATACCAAAAGCACCCTTATACATGCAATCCTTCCAGCAACCCAACCGACAAAATTCCCTCAAACATAAAAGAAATGATTGTGGTACTCCATCTAAAACCTTAACCTAATATGTAACATCACCAATACAGCTACCACGCCCTATGAACCGTATCAAATTTCTATCATCAGATCAGATCATGGACCCTCTGCCAACACAGTAACCTGAATAGATAACTGTAAATGCACCCCAAAACTCCACCCAAATGTGACATACCTAAGTGTGTACTTACCATATTAAAATTACCGGAAACCTTGTTACCCGCCGATCGCAAACCAACCCAACCTCAACTGTTGTTAATTCCAACCTACCCAAGTTCTACCCCAATCTTCCCTTTAATGCTAACTAAACACCTATCACACCCTGCCCCTAGTTTACCTCAAGCATACCTGATACCACAGTAACCTCGAGCCATACAAACGTACTTGCCTAAATAAGCACCAGGAATTGTATCATTACCTGCAACCTCACTGCTTTCCATGCCAATGTCCAGAAACTCCAACAGCAGCATCATCTGTCCGATCCACTTCCTTTAGGCCCACCGGCTGACGCAAACTGTATCCTTCGCCATCTCTTCCAGAAATTCTGTACCTCCTTCTGCAAAAGAAAACAAATTAAGCACCTTGCTGTCATGAAAATTGCAACATTTATAGGTATCAGTCTCCATTCACCCAATTATGGATCTACCAGTCATATGCTCAACCCCCATGGTAACAAACTGATTCACCTCCAAGAACATTTGATCAGTCAAACTGCAACACCAGCACTTTCAAATCCCCACATTCTACAACACAATTAGCACAATACAAGTAAAGATGGAATCAACCTCTTACTCCGTGTGTATGCGGCAACCAATCTCCCCCCCCTACCCACTATGCCCACCCCTTAACACTTGCAATAAGCTAGCTGACCGATCTGGGGACTCTGTAGCTGACTTACCACCATAAAAGGTCCTCAAACTACTGTGATTATAAACCATCAATATCTGTATTTAACTATTGCTGCCACTAAATGAATTTAATATATATCACATCTGATCGTGATAAAATTAGCACAGTATAGCATTCCAATTTGCTTACACAAATGCATAATACACCTCCCCCCACATGATCGTTAGTGCTTTACTACACCAGCCCAGCCTGGCTCCACATTCCTTATGAATAGTCAAGTCCTATAACCATCCATCCACCTTCAACTCCCCCCAGTGTTGGAGTTGAAGTCAATATGTCACTTCCACAATCCTTTCACCCCAAAATTTACACCATCAGGTAACTAGCACTGCAACGATATCTCACCATTATCATTCACCTACACCTACTGCCACCGGCAATTAGCCACATTATTTTAATAGAGCTGTCCTTCCTGTGTTCAACCCCAGCTACAGCAATCTATTAATCATAACACATGTATGTAGTCCTAAGGACTGGTAAGGATGCAGCAGTCTCCAATTCACTGAAGTCATCAACACCAATGAATATAAGACATTGTCTGGCCAGCTCCTTCACCAAACTGACATCGCCATGACTGTCCTAAAAACCTACCCATGCTGCGATGTCACAACTGCCTAGCCCTTCCCCTACCCATACAGAAAGTAAAGGCTAGAACAAGGAAACATAAATCAAGTCTCCTGCTCTGTGCTGTCAATGAATAGCATGAAATGTTACTTAAAATTAACGGACTGAAAGATAGCAGTGTACGCATGTAAAATCAAAGCAGTGACATGAGCTTTAGGACTATGCCCGTCAAAAATAGGCATGCATGACATAATTTTCTCCAGACACGCACTGCGTTACGAGACAGACTAAACAATCAGCATTATTTCAAGATGCCAGACCCCATGTGGTCATACTCAGCAAATACATATAACAATATTTAAAAAGCTGTAAATAGTCCCAATAAAGTGGGACCAATGTCCCCAAGAAACTCAAAAGTTAATAGCGGGTTTTGCAGCAGCATGGATTTGAAGGGGTATGAAGTCTAAATGCATGCCTGTCATTTCTTAAACTCTACTGTTAGTAAGGAGCCATTAACCTGCCAGAAAACCACAAGTTCATGAAAAATGTGTGGCCACAATAAATTTGAAGACATAGCAGGCAACTGAAACTGAAACTTCACTAACAAAAGCAGGTTAACGACCTAGCCCATAAGCCCTGTTTATGTAGTGCAGCTAGAATTCAGCAGCAACTTTCCAAACTTCCACCACCTGTCTATCTCTCTTTCTTCATGCCATATGTAATAATTCTTGCCTTAACATTCTTGATTCATTTCAATATCACAGACCACCTCACTGTGCTCACACCTCTCCAATGCCCAGAGCAAGAAATCTGGACAAATCCACAAACAAAATGGCTACAAAGGCCCAGAAATGGGCCAAGTCTAGACCACTGCCCTTACAAAGCTAGAAAATTGACAGAACAACAACCTCTGCACCAGCATCAATTCCCTGAAGGGCATAAAGTCAGAAAGGTATGACAGACACCCGAGCCTCCAACTTCCGTCCAACCACCCTGCACCAACTTGCCAACAACCACAATTTCACAAAATGAACCAACAATCTGGGCAAAATCTGGACACTCTGCAAAATCTGCACAGTTGAGAGGCATGACCGCACTACACCAAAATTTACAAGATAAACTGGGCCTGTGCCCAAAACTCAATGCATGCTGCCACGCACTGACCCACTCCTCAGGTCATCCCTGTGACTCACCAGAGAATCCAAAAGCCCCAAGGAGCAACAGCCACTGGCCTCTATTTATCCATGTTATTTATTTAACTTTATTATTACTTTTTTTTTTTTTTTGAAAACCCACAAACAGCCAGCCAACAAAAACTGAGCCCAAACTGTCCTGCAGCCATAAGCCAGCACAACCTCACCCTCCAACATTCCCCCTTCACAGTCAACCTCACCCATGCATGTGTGAAAGCACAGTCCACGAAATACCTACTCTGAGACTTACAGCTTAGCCAAATGCAACAAAACCACAAACTACCAGAAGTAAGCACAATATCTCCCTGCATCAACATTTACTGCATCAACAAGTCCAGAAAATGGAACAAGCAGCAGACCTCATGAACAGGCCGCCCACAAATTGCTCCCCACGAACCTCGCCAACCCAGTGGCAAGGCACAGGTAAGCACAGAAGCAAACCCCTCAACAGACGCACACCACATGCAATCCATGAACAGCAAGACAAATGGACCCAACAACTCGAACCCCAGCTGTAGATGATGAGCTGCCTTCCACCCACCAACCACTGCACACTTACACCATTATTCTCAACCTTAGAGTCAAAGCACAGTGAACACTGCTCACCATCCCCCAGGCTGCAGCTGCCTTCCACCCACCAACCACTGCACACTTACACCATTATTCTCAACCTTAGAGTCAAAGCACAGTGAACACTGCTCACCACCCCCAGACTGCAGCTGCCTTCCACCCACCAACCACTGCACACTTACACTATTATTCTCAACCTTAGAGTCAAAGCACAGTGAGCACTGCTCACCATCCCCCAGACTGCAGCTGCCTTCCACCCACCAACCACTGCACACTTACACCATTATTCTCAACCTTACAGTCAAAGCACAGTGAACACTGCTCACCATCCCCCAGACTGCAACTGCCTTCCACCCACCAACCACTGCACATTTACACCATTATTCTAGTGAACACTGCTCACCATCCCCCAGACTGCAGCTGGCTTCCACCCACCAACCACTGCACACTTACACCATTATTCTCAACCTTACAGTCAAAGCACAGTGAGCACTGCTCACCATCCCCCAGACTGCAGCTGCCTTCCACCCACCAACCACTGCACACTTACACCATTATTCTCAACCTTACAGTCAAAGCACAGTGAGCACTGCTCACCATCCCCCAGACTGCAGCTGCCTTCCACCCACCAACCACTGCACACTTACACCATTATTCTCAACCTTAGAGTCAAAGCACAGTGAGCACTGATCACCATCCCCCAGACTGCAGCTGCCTTCCACCCACCAACCACTGCACACTTACACCATTATTCTCAACCTTAGAGTCAAAGCACAGTGAACACTGCTCACCATCCCCCAGACTGCCTCAGCTTCCTTCTATGACTCTCAACAAAAACTAACAAATAGTTTCAACAAAGGTACCAACCACAAACATTGCTCTCAGAAAGCTGAGGAGCAACGGGTCTTGCATTGACATGCATCTCAACTAGGCATGAAGCTGCAAAACATACAATGCACAACTCTGGACACACCATGAAAACTCCGCACACTCCCCCATGACCGACGACCAGCAACACACCTCGCATGCACCACAGCAGCTGTCACTCCACCCCACTTAGAGCCGCAAAAATCTCCTGGTCACGTCAGCTGAGTGAAATGCCTCAATCTATGCAGGGGCCAAGAAAAGGCCAAACAAGAAACCGCACAGACCACTTGCAACAACACCCCTCCCCTCAGCTGTGCTCTGCAAAACCTCCCTTCAGCTTTACCTCAGAAAGAGAGAGAGACCATTTTCCCTTTTTTTTTTTTTTGAACAAACAAACAGCTATCCCCAAACCAGAAAAGCTGCCAGAATGATCCCATGAAGCTGTAAAGGTACCCCATGCCAAGAGAGTTCAACCAACCCCCAGCAAAAGCCACCACAATGGCATACCTACTACCACCACCATCATGGTCCCCACCAATTTGCTCCCATCCAAGCCACTACCATTCAGCAATGAAAAGAAAAAAACACGGCACCCTGAGACTTGATCCCCAACCAAAACACCACCCATTGCAGCAACATCTGAACCCACATAGAATTGGCAACCTTAAAAAAAATTCCGTTCACCAAGTCACCCTAAAATAATCTTAACACACCTTAAAGAGCATTTCTGCCACCAATTAAAGGCTAACCGTAAGTCCTATGACAGAAGACAAAATAGGCAAGCAGAAGGGCCTTTCAGCCCAGCCACAAGGCAAAGGGAAACAGTCAGCCAATGACCAAGCTCTCCAACTGAAAAGGCCAACTACCATCCAAATACCCCATGAAACCATTATCAATGAGGTGGATTTTAAAGCAACCTGGGCCACGAAACCTCCCAACTGAGCCTCAGGTCACACTCTAGTATAGTCGTCCAACCTTTACATTAATACTCCTAAACCAAAATCCCATCATTAAACAACGATATGTTGTCAGCTGTAAGCTGAAAACTGAATACGGATGCAGTGTATAGGGGAAACACAACCATTGTGGGGCCACAAAACTTCCCAAACCAGACAGCTAAGGGTAGCACAAATAAACCCAAACTCTACAAGGAACGAAAAAAAAAATATTTATAATAATATATATGTTATACAGCATACAGACCAACCAGTACCTGAAGGCCTACCTTTTCCCTGGAATACCTACAGGTCGTCATGGACGTACCTTGCCTTAGCAAGTTCACGCCAAAATGTGATTCCTTACCCAGTTAAACTTGCATAAGCCCCTTAAGCCTCTCCCTATTCAAACCTCATTTCCTCCTAGTAATTCCTCCTTTCCCATTTAACCCTTTCCTCCCCCTACCCTCTTTACTCCTTCTACTAATATATTATCTAACCTAATCTATGAACCTATGAACCTATTACCAAACCTCATATATCAGTAATCAGGAAGGAGTGACACTGGTAAATGTCAAGGAACCATAAACATGGGTTAGTAACCACAAAGGTGAATGATAACTAATCATGAAAGAACCATAAATATGAACTCAGTAGTCAGATGGTGGGGCAAAACCAAACATCATGGTAACAAACATACAGAGTCAAAATTCAGAGGGTGAGTTTGTCATTACAAAATTAGGGTGGAGCAAACATGCCTCAGTTGTATGTCCATGCTTCATTCCAGGCTTACTGTTGAAGGTCCAGAAATAATATAAAAAGAAAAGCAGCTGAATTCCATCTTGTTATTTTTGTATAAAAACAGAATTTCTTACCCGTATTGACAGTAGTTTATATATTTGCTATTTAAATACGATACATTAAGTTAGCTGTCTGACTACAATTATATAAACTAGCTGTACAATCAGAAAATGATATTGTACTAACCTTTACTAGCTTGGAGTTAATGCCAAAATAAGTAAATTCTAAACTAGTTCTCTGCACAGTGTCAGTTTCAGTTTAGGAATAGTTCAGAAATGTATCTGCTTTATAGATTTATATCAGGGGCAATAGTGCTCAGAAGTCTGTTTCAACTCTCTTTTATTTTTATTTTTATTTATTATTTTTCCTGATCACAAAATGCTAAACCATGATCGACAATCTCATATAATACAAGAACAACATTACTTATTTGAAGAAATAAGTAAAGATCATAAGGCTATCCATCACAACACTTAAGAAAACTGGAGAAATAAGATAATATTGAAATGCACAAAACTCATTCCCTCTAATACCCATCCATCCCATTGCCAAGTAACTAAGAACTAAATAAAACAACTAATCAGATCACCTCCTAACCATCATCATCCGGTTGTAAGCCCTGGACATCCCTAACTCCAGGTATTACTGACCCTTATTTTGATTTCACTAGTCTGTTGTGCACAAAATATTAAGTTATACACACAGATATTATTATTACCTACAGCTTGCTATTTCCCCTCCATTTCTCCTCTCCATGCTTTGGCAATTTGATTTTTTAGCAATCCACCCAACAGGAGAATCATAGGGTTTTTCAGAAGTTGTCCATCTTTAACCCCCCAATACTCTCTAAACAAACACAGTTCCCAAGTCCTAGGGATTTTATTAGAAAACATCTTTTTTCCACTTCTGTATATTATCTTCCCATCTTATTTTTTTAGCAATACAAGCCTAGATTATATGTACAGTTCCTGCTTCCAAGGTACCACGTGTCCAGCATTTCCTATCACCCACTCAATAGATATCAGGTACTTGCACCAATAGTCTACAGCATTTACATGTTTAAATTCTTTTGAAGGAAAAAACTATTGCAAAAAATGACTCCTTGCACATAGCAAACTTTTAAGGTTGGACTTTACATCCCAAATCTTAACTGACATAAATGACAATTTATGTTAGTCAGAGAGAGAGAGACAATTATGTGTCTGAGAGATTGCCCCTTCTTTGGAACAGGCTTCCTATTCACATTCAGCATAGCCCTTCCAATTTGGATCAATGGATGGGGAATCACAAATTCACACCTGGGGTAGTACCTATGTTCTTTATGGACAGGGGCAATCTATAAGATACTCAATGCATAGACAAAAATCCATGCCATCCTCTTTCTCCTAAGGGCCATATATTGGGTAAAATGTGGTTATTTTGTCCAGGTTTGTAAGGGCTCTTAAGCCATTAGCCTAGTAATCTCTTATGACTGTATGAACCAACCTCCTCTGGATAAACCTTTCCCTTATCTTTTCTAGTAGCTGCCTTTGCCTTAAGGGAACCATGAATTAGGAGCATTATGTAATTATTTATGCCACGGTGGTACAGCGGTAGCATTGTTACCCCACAGCAAGAGGTTCTCCCATTCAATTCGCGGCTTGGCTTGGGAGGGCCTTCTGTGTGTAGTCTGCATGTCCTCCCCGCAGTTGGGTAGTGTTCGAAAGACATGCGTGCGTAAATGGGCATGCCTTCGTTGAAGGTTGGGCGTCGAGCTGGCACCTTAGCGTTTCATAAAAATCTACTTGCAATCATTAGCAGACCGTTAATCATTAGTAGACAGTTCCTCTGTGGCGAGCCCTTACCAGGAAAAAGCCGAAAGACAAACAACAACATATTTGGAAATTATTTCCTGGGTACATGTTTGGTTGTTTTTTTTTTTTTTTTTTCTTTTAACTTTTTTTTGCTTTTTGAATTCCTCTTGGTTACAAGAAGGATAAATAAATCGTCCTTATTTTGCCTTTTTCAAACATTTTTCCAAATGAGTTAGAAGATAGCTAGTTTGATTCCTTTCTGTTGATCTCTCATCTATTCTACCCATTTCCTCAGATTTTTTTTTCCATTTTTCTTCTAACACACTTTGAGAATATATCCTTTTCGGGGGGAAATGGACTACTTATTTTCTTTGTTGTTTTCTTCAGAATGGAACTAGTGTTAGTTATCGTTATGATTATCAATAGATCTCCATTTTTAATATTTTATTAGTATGGCAATCTAAAATACATTTTCTCATTGCAAGGTAGCCTAGTATAATTTTGCTTGAGACTAATTCTTCCTGCCTCATCTGGTTCCACAATTTTATTCATACTTGACATTTGGTGGTCATTAAACAATTCCATGTTCATAAATGTTTACTCTGCTTTCTATTTTTTTTTTAATTCCTATTTTATTTACAAGCTAATTTCACAAATGATTCTTGATGGTTATGCTTACATGTACAACACATTTTATACTCCACTATTAGATAGTTAAAAAAGGAGAACCCTGATAAACTTTCAACTTTCTAGTTAAGAATATATGAATATATATTTTGGAATGTAACATGAATCCCATGCAATTAATATATTTAATTATAGCAGTCATTTGTAACCCTAAAAGTATAGCAACACATTAGATAACATACCACATTAAAGAATTACCTTCTTTAAGAAGTAAAAGTCTATAACAGTAAAATCAGTTACTACATAATGATATTATTTCTTATGAACAAATACCTTTTCCTTCCACATGATATTAATAAACAACAAAGAAATCTAAATACAAGGTCAGTAATGAGAGAGTTGGTTATTACTAAATACCACTGAAACTTAAATACAGGATCAACAATTAAGAAGTAGTATCATCACTAAGTACCAGACAATCGTAACATAAGAGCAACAGTCAGCAGATAGGACATTGATACACAACAGGACCACATGAGGGCAATAATGTCTGTAAAAGGCTTTACTAAACACTAGGGAATCATAACATAAGAAAAATAGTCAGTGGATAAGGCATCAATGTACAACATGAAAACACAGAGGCAATAATCAGTGAGAAGGGCATTAGAATCATTACAGGAGAGCAACAGTCAGAGAACAGGACAGTAACAACAAGGGGGATATAATTATTGAGTAGGGCATTACTAAACACCACGGAATCATAACAGGAGAGCAATGGTCTGCGGATAGGACATTAATACACACCAGGGAAACACAGGGTAATAATCAGTGAGTAGGGTATTACTAAACATATGGGGAATCATAACATGAGAGCAACAGTCAGTGGATAGGATAGTAACACACAACAGAGAAACACTGTGGCAAAATTCAGTGAGAAGGACAGTACTAAACACTAGGGAATCATAACATTGACAGCTACTGTGAACAGATAGGACATTAATATGCAACGGGGAGACATAGAGGTAATAATCAGTGAGAAGGGCATTACTAAATGCTAGGGAATCATAACTTGAGAGCATAAGTCAGTGGATAGGACATTGATATACAGCAGGGGGAAACGCAGGGGCAATGATCAGTGAGCCATGGCATCAGAAAACACTGTGGAGACAAATCTACTGGATCATTATTACAGGGTCACTGAACAGAGAAAGAAGCATTCATTGGTAAATGCTAGGGTAAGATATTGTCAGATTTCAGAGGGCGAAACAGCAAGGAAATATAAAATGAGGTCAGTAGTCAGAGTCTAAGGGCATTATTGTATACCAAGGAAACCAATCCACTGATCAGATGGTCAAGGTGTTACTAATCACATGTGAAGCACACATATGGGATCAGTAATCATAGAGCTGATCATTACTAATCATTAAAGGAACATATGGGATCAGTAATCATAGAGCTGATCATTACTGATCATTAAAGGAACATGTGGGATCAGTAATCATAGAGCTGATCATTACTGATCATTAAAGGAACATATGGGATCAGTAATCATAGAGCTGATCATTACTGATCATTAAAGGAACATGTGGGATCAGTAATCATAGAGCTGATCATTACTGATCATTAAAGGAACATGTGGGATCAGTAATCATAGAGCTGATCATTACTGATCATTAAAGGAACATGTGGGATCAGTAATCATAGAGCTGATCATTACTGATCATTAAAGGAACATGTGGGATCAGTAATCATAGAGCTGATCATTACTGATCATTAAAGGAACATGTGGGATCAGTAATCATAGAGCTGATCATTACTGATCATTAAAGGAACATGTGGGATCAGTAATCATAGAGCTGATCATTACTGATCATTAAAGGAACATATGGGATCAGTAATCATAGAGCTGATCATTACTAATCATTAAAGGAACATAAAGATGGTCTCAGTGATAGGATTGTGAGGGTGTTCGTAACACCAGGAAGCGATAAATATGGAATATATAATAGACTTTGTAGAATTATTTTATCCCCAGAGAAACAGAGATATGTGGTTAGAAGTCAGAGGGTACAGACAATTCTAAACACTAGGGAAACAAAGATAGGCTCAGCAAGCAGATGGTGGGATCACACTTTAATATGTGGGGTTTGTAATAATGGTTAGAGACAGCGGTTTCCAATATTTGTAACTGTGTGCATGTGTGTGCGTGCGTGTGTGTGTGTGTGTGTGTGTGTGTGTGTGTGTGTGTGTGTGTGTGTGTGTGTGTGTGTGTGCGCGCGTGTGTGTGATCATATAAACTATGCAGAGTTTTCCATCTAGAATAATTTTCCCACAAAAAAGTCACACTATACATTTTTATTTAATACATACTTTGAAGTAAATAGCAACAGTTAAAGCAATATGACATTACAGAAAGGGGACAATAAAATATAAGCAAATGGTAAGAAATCTAAAGTTGATTCATATATTTTGTGCTGTGGCATTTCAAGATTTAAAATATCTGATTTACGTAAGATTGTATCAGGGTATCGCATACCTCTCGCCATGGAAACACATGATGGATATGCATTTTTTTTTTGTTTCAAAAGGCTAATTATAAATTTAAGTACAACAACAAAAACAACATATCTGCCAGGAAAATGTGTCTGTTACACTTATCAGCACTGAATGCCAAACCATTCATTAAGTCATAGACAGTCAGAAGTATATTTTATGGTGCTGGATTCACACCTTTAATCAGTCTGAGGTAGAATATACATTTCCAAGACTTCAGCAAAAAACAGTGCATGTCATGCCAACACATTCCTTAAAACACTAAGGCTACTGCCAAAATAAGGACCAGATGAGTTTTCGCATAGAAAATGAGTTTTCATGTGCACCAAGTTTTCGTATAGCTTACTTTTTATTATAGTTCCACATGATCATTAAATGATTTTTGCCTTGAGTCTTGCAAAGAAAAAACCTGTGTGTATGCAATTAATTAAGCTTCAGAAAAAATGTAATCAATAATCAGTTAATTAAACTCTTGTAGGGCAACAATTCTTTAATCTATTTTGTTAATAATTTTGTTTTACCGGTGCAATAGTCCCACCACCACTATCACTGCAGGACTGCAAATTAAAAGGCAAGCTCAGTTACCATGTATGTAGACTGTCAAAATTGGCAGCCGGGTCAACAGTAACAACTGCTACAGTATCCATAGACGTGTATCCCAGGCACACTAATTTTAGGTAACTTTACTTTCATCTGGTATGATGGTTATTAGAAAGGCCTATACATTAATTATTCTATGTTATCAGATAAGACAGAACAAGTCTACACTGAGTGAGTGAACGCACACAATAACAAAAATAAATATGCAACAAAAAGTACACAATTATCACAAATACTGAAATAATGTAATAAAAACATGTATGTCCCAAGTCTGTTAAAAGCAGCAAACAAATAGAAAAATAAAAGAAATCTGGCAGCTACAGACAAGATTAAAAAATACTTTATCATAGAAATAAAATAGCAAGCCATTGTGCAAATCAGTCTCCTTCATCAAGTCACAATCAACAGATACATACCGCCTATTTAATTAAAATGTACTTTACTAAAATTAAAAAATAAATATTGACCTAGCATCATTGCAGTTTGGGGCTCCATCCACACATGGAAATTTTTGTTTGTTTTTCTGCTAAGTAGATATTACACTGAACACATTATACTCGGGGCTGACAGAGTTCAATTTATACTGTGTTTGGGGAGCTTGTGAGATAGTTTTTATTTATTTTGTTTACCAGGGTAGTACACTGTTCACAATAGACCATTTGCAGGCACAGCCCAGGTTAGTTACTGGTGAATTCAAGAAGAAAAAGACAGACAAAAGTAATAGGCTTGCTTTCCCCACTTCATCAGTCCATGGAAGGTATTACGGCTAAAGAAAGGATATCAGACCTCAAATACAAGTTTCATTTACTAATCAATCCACTAAAGTGTTTCACATCGCCACAGTAGTCAGGAAGTCCTTCTACGTAGCACACCTCATCATAAAAGGGTTCTCATCCAGGAAAAAAGAGGTCATTGTTCCCCTCTACTCGTCACTCATTAGACCCATTATAGAGTACAACGCCCCTTTTGGAATGTACCTCACAAGAAATCTGCAGCAGCTGGAAAGGCCACAGAAGTACCTCACAAAGAGGATTACTGGCCTCAAACAAATGCCCTACACTGACCACCTCAAAGAACTCCAGCTTTACTCCGTAGTATATCGCCTACTCCAAGGTGATCTCTGCCTAACATATAAAGCTATGTCAAACCCAGAGCTGTTGGACATACTACACCTAAAGAAATCCCAATCCCTCTGAGCTACACGCTCTAAGGACCTAAACCTTGTCACCACAATAAACAGGACATGCTGGAGGGATAGATTCCTGTCCCAGAGACTTCCTATACTCTGGAACAAGCTACCCATCTATGTCAAGCAAAGTTCTTCATTAGCACTCTTCAAGAAAAATATTGAAGAGTGGATGGGAAATAGGAAATACACCCCGGGGATCACATCTGTGTCTCTGCTCGACAGTGGCACAGGAAAATAACTTTCTTGGGTGGCATAAGCCATGGAACCTTGCTGGCTAGGCTTACGTAGGCCCTTGGGACAATAGCCTAGTACCTACCTATGAACCTATGAACCTATATTAAACATGAAAAAGTAAAAATTTTCAGGGAGAAGCCCAACACCAATAATTTGTACCTGGAAGAACCAGACCTTAATAGAAAATGGAGCTTGATTATAAAAAGCAGCAAACATAGATGGGCTTTTCAATGAAGATTGTAAAATTCTGACAGATCATTTGGTTAGCTTCCAAAGCTGATTTTTGAAGGAAGCTATGAGAGAACAGAAATTCCCAATGACTAAAACATAGATTTAGCAATGCTCATTTAGAAAAATAAGGAGTTTCCCCAATAATATGTACATTTCAGTTAGTCGACTAGCAAAACGAAACAAAGAAGAAGAAAAAACATGGAGAACTGCATATGTCAGAATCCTTTAAAAGAGCATATTTATCAGCACCTTAGCATAAAAAGTCATGCCATTATAACATTTAACCAATATTTTTTATGACAATGTAATAGTGAAATGTGGTGCACTTCAGACTGAAATGGCATACACAGATGTTAGTATCACATTTGACCAGGCAGCATATCAAATATTACCAGAAAAAATGGTCAGTAATGGTCTAATGTATCAACTGGTAAAATGGATTGTCAAATGATTAACAGGATTTGGCAAGGAGAATTCCACTATCATAGAGGCAAAGGCAGGAGCCACAGCTGAGGTGTTCCTTAAGGATCAATTCTTAGCCCCTACATATTTGGTTTATTTATGATGAACCTTAACATTCCCTTGGGATGGCTTGTAATGGTTTCTTGCAGATGGTATTAAAATTCATAAAACTGTCACTTGTTAGGGAGTTTGTAGTAATTTGTAAGTTACTTACACAAACTAAAAACTGGATCAGGTTGAACTGTTGACAGTTTGGAAGATAATAAATACTTGCATAATTGATTAGATAACCTACATAAGTTGGCTGTGTTGAAGAACATGGTCATTAACAAAGATAATTTCCTTTGGTAAAGTTGCATTGGAAGAGTACAATTATTTAACAGATACAGAAATTGAGTCTGTTAACACTAGCAAAGGTCTTGGTATTGTAGTTGATAAGAATGTAAACGTTAATGTACAAATAGGCACCATAACGAAAGATGGTCATAACTTAATTGGATGCTAAGAAGATATACCGAATCAAGGATTTATATCATGAAATGAATCTTCTGTAGCTTGATTAGACCAAAACTAAAATTTGGCAGCATCTTTTAGGTACTGTTTCCAAGGGACTATTTAAGGAAGTGCCAGGTAGTAAAGCAAACATTTACAAACTCACTATGAAGGTGGAAAGATACAGGACCAGTCACGTGGGATTGTTTTAAAAATATAGGTACCTTAAAGGTGATCTTATTCAAGTTTACAAGACCAGAAAAGAGGATGCCATGTGGGAATATCTAAGTTTAAGCAAAATAAAGTTTCACAAAAGTTAAACACTAAGTAGATAAAAATAGAAATCTGTTTTCTAAATGAGTCACTGGGTGCCTAAACACACTGCCTGGGTAGATAGGGTGAAGTGAAAATGTCCATATTTTTAAGAAAGCAACTGATAAAAAATTCAGGGGAATCTGTTATCATTCCTAGATTGGCAGACTGGGCTATCTTGCTTCTATGTGGTGTACTGTACTGTACTGGTTAATAATATTTATCAGGGGTAGTTTCTTTGAAGAGTTGCTTATAAAATACAAACATCCGAGTAACTGCACCCCTCTCCCACACAGGAAAGGCAGCATAAATCTGATTACGTACAGTTTGCCTTCTTTTTAATTATTAAATGTTTCTTCCTTTATTGTCATATTGTTGTACATATTGTTCCAGGGATGGATATGTGGGTAGCTTGAGAAAGATTTGGGGAGGATTAAGAACTATACCTCTCCAGTCCCTCTGTGATTCCATGCTTTTTCCTTATTCTGAGGAAGTACCTTATTTAATTATTTAAGCAGCTACCATCCAAGAAGTGTTATGTCCTGACAATCACTGACAGTATTAATGAATATGTCTGCAAAGCACTTCCTCAGTGAAGCTGTTTTGTGCTATATCTAAGAAATTAGACAGTGGGGTGGATGTCATTTTTTTTTTTGTTAAGCTGTGTCTCTGCAGCCATGATACTACTGAGTACTCCAGTTCTGAAACCATGGTGAATCACCTCACTTTAAGCGGAGGAACACACTTTGTTAAGTGGGAAGTGTCTTATCTGATGATTAGCTTGGATTGGGTGACTGTACTTGTGCAGCCACTCCTTTTTTCCTTTTATGGAAAGTAACAGCAATGTTGCTCCTTAATGAACACAGTGTAGTGGAGCTCTGGTAGAGTGTAATTGTGTTTATGAGTACTATGCTATTAACAACAGTCAAATAATGCATGGCACTCTCATGTGTAAGATTATGAATGCTAAGTAGTGTACTGGATGCTATACTATATCACACAATTGGCACTTTATGAAACACATGGCATTTACTCAGAGAAGCCTGTGCTGATTGGTCCCAGTTTAATTTCACATTTTTAATTGACTTTAAGGGGATTGCTTATCTTGTAATGTTCTTCCTGCTTTATAGACTTGCAGATTTAATTTCTAGTTCATCACCCATAATATTCATTAACATATATTATTCTCAACTATAGGACATCCTGCCCTCCTGTTTGTTCCCTTTGTGTAGTGGGCTTGGAGCACTAGATGGCAACTTTTCATCATGTACATTGTTACATGGTAAAGATACACCCTTCCTTCATGGCCCCCATTTCTTTTGCTTACATGATGCCTTAGGTTTATCTGTCAAACTTTGATTTTAAAACATGTACAATGTGAATTTCTACTTCTAACTTAGAAAAATCAGTGAACTTATCTGCACAATCAACCCGGAACCTTCAAACATGCAACTTCTGTTAAGCATGGATTTTATTTTTTGCACAAAGTTGCCTAAGCCTACCTAGTCTTAGCTCATTGTTAGGCAGACAGTATATAACACTAATTATTGCCTTGTGCAGATAAATCCAGTATTGTTAACATCAATGTGAATTACATTAATATTTCTTGCTGAAATTTTTTTTTTGTATCATCACATTATACCTTTGAGGCAGAGCATAACAATTGTTCAGATAAGTTCTGCCCTTGCCTTTTTCATCTTACTGACAGCTTTACCTACAGTGTTGTTTGGAAAGTAACTACTCAAACATTTTTATTTTATGTATATTCTGTTAAAAATTCCCTTTACTCAGCTTTATGAGGTTATAGTTTGATTGACCCAATGGAAAATTTTCACTACCCATTATTATATTCCCAAAGGAAACAAGCTAAGTGTCAGCAATCAATAATCAAGTGAATCAGCAGTAGCTGACTTTGATGCACTGTATGACCACATACATAAATGCATGGAACTAGCCATACCCAACAGAACCAAGATGCTCTCCTCCAAAAAAGGAAACCAATCTGGTGGTCCCCAGCCATTAACAAACTCTACAACAGATGGAAGAAACTGTTGCAGAAAAAGGTGAAGTCCCATGACTGGAGAAACTCCATTATTAGCTGCAACAAAAAGTTGAGATCCCTCATAAAATCCTCTAAAGCTAGCTATGAAGGCAGAATTTCAGCAGATACTAAAGACAACCACAAGGCCTTCTATAGCTATGTCAAGAATCTCCATGGTAGTACCCAGATTTGCTCTAAGTTACTGCACAATGGTACTTCCTATACTGAGCCAACAGATATTGCCAACATACTGGCAGACATATTCAGCACCAACTTTACCCCTCTCCCCCCCAAAGGACCCATCCCAATACTGGAAGAATGCCAAACACCCAGCATTACTGCTGCACAGGTTAAAGCTGCATTGTCCAAGGCCAAGAATGCAGCTTCAATGGGACCCGACAATATCCCTGGCTGTGTTCTACACGAATTACAAAGTGAACTGGCACCACACCTGAGTGTCCTGTTCAATCACAGCCTCACCTCAGGCTTTGTCCCTACCAAATGGTGCACTGCTACAGTCATCCCTCTACATAAAGGGGGAGCAACTACAGACCCTGGGAACTATCGCCGCCATCAGCCTGATGAGTCTGATATGTAAGGCTATGAACATCATCATGGACCTAATTAATAAGGATATAGGAAATCTCCAAACTCTGGACCCAATGCAGTTTGGTATTGTGAAGGGCAGATCATGCCTGCTCAACCTGGTGGACTACTTTAAGTCAGTCACCAGAGCTGTGGATGAGACAAGGTGGTTCATACAGCCTACCTTGATCTGGTCAAAGCTTTTGATACTATTCCCCATTCAGGAATTATAGATAAACTCACCAAACTAGGCATCAACCCCCTACATCACTAGACAGGTTGCAAATTGTCTCACAAATAGAACACACAGTGTGAAGGTAGCCGACTCCAAGTCAGACTGCTGACCAGTCATGAGTGGAGTCCCACAAGGATCGGTCCAGGGTCCCCTCCTGTTTGGCATCTACTTCTCAGAAGTCCAGGCCAACACGGGGAGACTCTGGCTGACCAAGTTTGCAGACGATTGCAAGCTGGGAGCCATTATTAATTCCCCAAGTGATGCAGACATTCTTCAGAAAGGCCTCACTGAGACAAAAGACTGGTGTCAAAGCCATGGCCTTAAGCTCAATGCCAAAAAATACATCATCATCCCCTTTGGGAAAAACTCAGTGCCCACAAATTACTACATCAATGGTAGTCCACTGAACACTGAAGGTGTTATAAGAGATCTGGGGATGCAGGTTGACAGTAACCTCTCCTTCGATCACCACATTACCACTGTGGTCAGAAAGTCCTTCTATGCGGCACATCTCATTACAAAGAGTTTTGCATCCAGGAAGAAAGAGATTATTGTCTCTCTTTCTACTCTGCCCTCATTAAATCAATCATCAAGTATACTGCCCCATTTGGCATGTACCTCACTAGACACCTGCAACAACTGGAGAGGCCACAAAAGTACCTCACAAAGAGGATCTTAGTCCTTAAACACATGTCCTACATGGACAGACTCAAAAAACAACAGCAGTGTTAAACAGATTCTTATCAAAACTCATTTTTTTCAAGGTACAGCAACACAAGTGGCTAGTATATTTAGTTACTGTAATTATGAGGGTGGGAGGGAGCAAAGATCTCGCACATTGTGGTAATGGTATGTGCTTACTCCAAACAAAAACATTTTTGTCATTTTGATATTTTAATACTTGTCCAGTACTATTACAGTTTTACTTTCATTGCTTAGAGTGTACAAAATGTTTCTCTGCCATTTCTCTCTTAAAAACACTTTATAATATGACCTTACAACATTTTAATTCATGATGTTATAAGTTAATGCTTTTTTTAAATAAATCTACCTATGTGCGTTCAAGTAGGTCACACATTGCAGTATTACAATGTTGTAAAAATGTATGAACTCTTTGTGACTGTATGATTCACAATTTCTAATTAGTTTTCTGATAACATGTTATTTGTCTTAATTGACAGATCTGATTTCTTTGATGTCTCATAATCCTTGCCACTGAAGTCAAGCAACTCAGCTATATATAACTAGTTTCCCATATCGGGATTCTGCTCTCTAGATGTAATGTGTGTTTAAAATGTTTTTCAAGTAATACATGATTTGCACACTATTATGTTTATACTTAAAAGGTTAAGAGTGTTAATGTATAAAGCATTAAACATGAAAAATCTACAAGTTTTTATTGATCTTCGCAGCTACTAATCCATCATTATCTTTATATACTTTATAACTTCACCTTAATATGTAACTATAAATATTTCTAACATGACAACTAAATAATATTACAGATTTGATATGATTGTTATTATTATACATTATTTCAATATTCTATGTAGATGGGAGAACTTTGAGTTTTAGGACACTTCGTAATACATATAAAAGTAAGTATATTAAAGGAAGGAAAGTGGATTTCTGCATTCATGAATGCATTATAGGTACAACGTTAATACTGGAGTGAATAGCTATGATATAACTAATAATAAATTAGGGATCCCTTCCACTGCTTAAGGGCCAGGACTCGCAGTCAGGGACTCAAATGGTTATAACCCTGTGTTACCAGCTGCTCGTGTTTGAACTTGAACATGACTTCAACGATGCAGCTGCAACACCAGTCTGTCATATCCTAGGAGATACAGCTACCACACTATCTACTTTCATCCTAGGAGACACAAGCAAATAATTACTACAGACCAGGTAAGTGGGGGAGGAGAGCTGGGAGGGTTCTACTAGGTTTAGGGAGGAGAACAGGGAGTGGAGTGCTGTTTAGGAAGTAATTGATACATTAGGGTTAGGGATGGAGATGGAGATTTTAGGTTTAGAGAGCAACTGTGGATGGAAGAGGAAGAGGATTTTAGGTTTAGGTATAGGGAGGGGGGCAGGAGAGTTTAGGTTTAGGGAACAATCATTGACAGGTTTATTGAGCGATCAGAATTTTAGGATTAGGGAGATGAAGGAACTTTAGGTTTAGGGAGCGATTAGACTTTAGGGTTAGGGAAGGGAATTTTAGGGTTAGGGAGGGGGATGGGGGGCTTTAAGGTTAGTCTTTGAGGGAAATTTTTAGGGTTATACATAAATACACACAAATATTTCAAGCATGGGCATTAATGCCTTCTAGCTTGCTAATATGTCAAAACACTTGTTCCCATAATAAGTGTTCAGGCTGTTCTTAGAAATATCTAAACTAGTACTTGCTTTTATGTAATTTGGTAGTCTGTTCCATGCATCAGCTACTCTCTCAGAGAACCAATTAGTACACGTCTCATTCCTATAGAATCTTCTACATAGGTTATCTGATGATTCTCTAGTACTTTTTGTTAACCCCAAACATTCCCAGATGTAGTTGTCCCTAAATGCCCTATATACATGAATAAGATCTTCTCTTAGATATCTGTAAGAGGCACCGTACAAGTTCAGATGTTTTAGTCTTTCATAATAACTTAAATTTTCATATCTATGGATGCTCAGGGTATATTTCCGCTGTCTGTACTCTTTCCAGTTTACTCATGCTTGTTTTCTTATAGGGTTTCCATATTGTTATTCCATACTCAGGTATGACTTCATCATTTTTGATTACCTAGACTTTATAAAGCTTTTTATACAACCTATAGTTCTATAACTATTATTAACCAATTGCTTGATATGATTAGAAAAACTCATAGCTGAATCTACCCATATACCGAGGTCCTTAAACAAGTCTACAGTTTCAATCACTGTGTGCTGTATTAAATATTCACCTTTCAATTTATGTTCCCCAAATCTCATATGCTTAGTTTTTGATGTATTTATGGGCATATTATTCTCCTGTGCCCAAATGGTCAATTTAGTCAAGTTATTTTACAGACATGTCTTGTCTGTAACACTTAAAATCAGTTTACCCAATTTCAGGTTGTCTGCATATAGACATTAGAACACAGCAGATGAAAATGTTAGGTCTGAAAGATACAATCTAAACAACTAAGAGCCTAGGACAGACACTGTGGAAAACTCTGACTGCAACTAAAGTTTTCACCTGTCCAGTTGTATGACACTTGCCATGTCCTATTTGTAAGCCATGCAGCTATCCATCTTATCAAGAGTACATCAATACCTAGTTGTACTAATTTATTGATCAATGTATGACCCTGTCAAATGCTGAAGTTAAATCTATATAATTTACATCACAGCACAGTTTTTCATTCATAGCTGTTATTATATAGTTATAGAACATCATGTTACAGGTGGGAATAGATTTGTTTTCAACATATGCATGCTGATATATGGTTTCAAGACCCAACCTTTCCAGGTCTGACAATAACTTATCCAGTATTACCTTCGCCATTATTTTCCCACAACATGAAATAGACTTAAGGGACTATATGACTCTGGGCTTGTCCTACTCCCCTTTCCCCTTGAAGACAGGTTTAATGGATTATGATCAGGGTTCTAGAAGGGATACTTAACATTATGAAAGATAGGCTGGTGGGAATTACAGCAGTGGCCAAAATGAGATTGGCAGTTAGGACATGTGTCTCTCCTACATGTAGCAAAGCCAGTACATTAATCCAGTTACACTTTGCATTAAAATACAGAATTTTTTTGTAGAATTCAGCTGTATTATAGGGCAGAATGCCCAGAGATGCCTAGTCAATTATCTTTTGTCAAGTGTGACTTTCATCAACTACTCCAAGTTGTTGACTGCCATTTAAATGAACTCCGCAAGGACACAATGGGGAACAGACCTGTATATCGACATTGAAGTTCTCTGTATATGGAGATTCAACATTTTCCTTTTTTATGTAATAGTGTGATCTCTGAGATTATACTTCTTTTTTCCAAACACCTTTCTTGAATTCTCACTCGTGACATAGGCAAATTTACATTCATATAACAGTAATCAAACTGTAATAACATAACAAACATTATATTTAACATATAGTGCTATATATCATATAACCTAAGCAATATTACATAAATTATACAATTCCTGCCTTTTTTCTTAAACAAGACACATCTTTATTAAACCATCACTTACTACATAGGTAATCATACATTTATACAAATGAAAACAAACCACACAGACACAATCCTAGTTGCAAGCATTTTACATCACAGACCACACTGACACACTCCCATTTGCAAACATTATACATCAGTAATAATCTACTTAATCTTTCACACTCGAACATTACATAACTCATACCTCTTTATATCATCACCCCATACAAGAGGTGTGCAAATACTTATTTTAGTCATTTTGCTGCCTGTTAATGTGTAGGTAACAGGTCAAAACATGGTATCTTGATTTATTACCAATTATCATTATATTAAGGGTGGCACAGGGATGCAGCGGTTAGCATTGTCACATCACAGCAAGAAGTTCTCCTGTTTGATTCTTGGCTGGGGTGGGGTGCTTTCTGTGAGGAGTCTGCATGCCCACCCTGCATTCATATGGGTTTCCCCGCACATTCCAAAGACATGCATCTGGCGCATTTCTCCCCAGGCCTCTTCTGAAAATAGGCTATGCCCAAGTCAGACTTTCCTGGTAAACAAATGTTAAATAAATAAATTATCTGCTTTGTAACATGATGTCTCTTTTGCAGCTTAAACCCAGGTTTCTGCTTGACAAATTTACTGTCATAGACCATATTCAAACAAACAGCTCCTTTTGTTTTCAGAAAGTTTGTTTAATGTGTGTGTGTGTGTGTGTGTGTGTGTGTGTGTGTGTGTGTGTGTGTGTGTGTGTGTGTGTGTGTGCACACACACATGCACAAATGTCTGTGTGTTTTAAAGGACTGAAAGAGTAGTAAGAAAAAATAATGCTCTTTTTTCATTTTCTACTTGTGTCCTATAAAACATTTCCCCTGTTTCAATGGATATTTTTACAGGATTAGTCAACAGGTTTTCATGAACAAGTCTTGCTGTCACTCATTATAATAAATGTTTTATTCTTACAAAGATTTCATATATTTGTTTTGACAAATGATTAGACTACTTTGTTTTATTTAGGGAATACAAGTTGTCATAATAGTTAAGGTTTCCACCTCACAGATATAAGGTCCAGGATTCGATCCTTACTTACCTCCAGTGACTGTCTGTGTGGAGTTTGCATGTTCTCCTTGTGTCTGTGTGAGGTTCCTCCAATTTTTCATGAAAATGTCATGTTTCTGCCTCAAGGATGGAATGAACTGAGTTCAAGCTCAGTCTTCCCAGTTAGGCTTGAGAGACATGGTAACAGAGTTGTGGCAGTACAGACTCTAGGTGGTGCCAGTCTGGAGAAGAGTTGTGTAGGCCAATGACTTTAGCCACTAACTGTGGTGCCAAGTATCATCTAGACAGGAGAACAAGGATGACTTCCTAACCGCCATGTCATGGCTAGCTGCTTAGTTTTGTAAAAACTGGTTCTAGTTCATTCAGTCGTGTCAATTAATGTAATCAAAAATGACGTGTATTTGCAAGTGTTAAGTGGATTGAGGATCTGGCCCCATGCCGGAGACTAACTCTAACATAGATAGGGGTCTACAGTCCTACTTGGCAGTGTATGCCTGTCATAAAGTCCTTTAGCCCTTGATCTATAAGCTACTGGCTGATGTCCAGTTGCCCAACTTGGGTTATCTGAGATAGCTCTACTGAGCGAAAGCTAGACATAATATTAATCAACCTGCCAAAAACATAACAAGGATTGATACACTGAATACTTTTTTACCAATAGGATGTAGCTTAGAAGTGGACAATAAGATGATAAAGCTGAGACTGGATAGCCACTGTATCCAGAATACAAGGAGGAAGGGCAGCACAACAATATTGTTTGGGTTGAATCAAGAGTGTACTACTCAGGGGTAAGACAGATCAGAAATGGTGCAAAAACTGTGATAGAGTGTCTGCTGTAGACAATGAGGGATGCCATCAGAATATGTGATAGACTTGTGGAAATCAGACTCCAGTGTACAGACAGAGCAATCTTCATAATCTCAGGCTATGTCCCACAGCAAGGATATGAGGGCAATCAAAAGAGGGCATTCAAGCAGCAGTTGCAAGACCTCTTAGATAAAGAGGGGATAAAATGAGTAGGTGTTGGCAATGAAGGCTCTGAATGCTCAGATTGGGACAGGCCGAGCAGGACATGAGGACTGCCTGAGTCCACATGGATTAGATAACAGGAATAATAAAAGGGTGCCCATTCTACACTTCTATCTAGCATATGCCTTAATGGTGGCCAGCACGTGATTCACCAAGAGAGACCGTCATAGCATTATAAACAAGAGTGGTCAGCATGCAAGTTAGATAGACTTTCTCCTAGTAAAAAAAGGGCATTTGGTTAAAATATGAGATTCTAGTATCATCAGCAGTGAAACAGTCAGTCCACAGCATAAAACACCGGTGGCTGCAATCTGTGATCAGAGAAACCACTAAAGTCAGAGACTATGCTGAAGACCTAGGTTGGCTGTAGTAAAAACACACAAATTCAAGGAAAAATTCAGGGCTTTAGCACCTCAGGAAAAAGAGGTAATATGTTAGGCCAAAGAAGAACAGTAGCATCTTAAAACTGCATGTGTGAAGATTCTAGAACAGATACAGTAACCTAGCCAGGTATGAAAATACGGTACATTAGGAAAGTAGGTGGTAGAATGCAGAATTCCAGGAAGTTCTGAGAGGAAAGGAGGACTGCAAGATGAAAGTGGAGATAAAGATGGACCCGGCTGAGAAGGAACACTGGCTGGCTAACCAGGTGCAGAGAAAGAAGTCACAATTGCAAAGAACAAGGAATAAGAGATGCTATCACATTATGGAAAATGACTCCGCAGATGACCCAAAGAAGCCCTATCAGGTTACAAGGCAATGACCGAAACATAAAACAATCAAAACATGTCATTTATAATGGATGCTATCAACAATTTGCTCACCAGTCTAGAAGACAGCAAAGGCAAATGAAAGGAGCACTTTAAGAAGCTTCTGATTGACAAAAACCTCACAGAAGCTGTACTGCTCCACGCTTTAGTTATCGATGAAAGAGAATGAAGAACCCACAGTAGAAAAGCACTAAAGAAAACAAAGTCAGGAAAAAGCAGCAAGAGGTACAAACAGAATAATTTCTCATAATCTGAAGGTCATGAGTTCGTTCCTCTTGCAGGCACAAACCGAATGTTTACAGTGCCACACAGTGGGAAAGAAGGTGGAGATAGGATACAGTCCAACTAAGCATTCTTAGACTTGGACAAAAATCTATCAAGGTACTAATACAGCTGATTTGGGCAGTCCTGTGAAGATGAAACATTAATAGAATTAGTACAAGCAATAAACAAAAGGCCAACAATACAAGTACAAACAGTGTTTTGACTCATAAAGGGGTTCCCAGTGGCAGTGGGCAAAATTGTAGCTAGGATCTCTGGCACCCTGGGTAGTTATCTGACCTGGTAACCCCTCCTAACTCTAAGTTCAGGAGCAAAACTAATTATCTATCTAACTTGATGACTGTAAAAAAAAAGAAAGAAAAGAAAAGCAAATTATTTTGCTCTTTCAAACTCTGGTAGCAAACCACCTGCTATAAGTTGTTTGCTACTGTTAAAATGCTATACACGAAGCACTTCAGCCATGACCTCAAATACAGTAGCAACATTCATTTCTGAGTGTCACATCTGCACTACTGTACCATCGGCATCTGCCAGTCATGTCCCCTTACACCTGGCACTCTTTGCAACCATATGTTTGTCCCACCCTAGCTACACCTCTAGTAGTTAATGGACATCAAAGTTCAGCACTGAGTTAATTCCTGTTCAAGCTTAGCCAACATGTTGGAAGGAACAGAACACTAAAGTTGCAGTATGCAGAGGATGTGACGTGGTACTACAAGGAAGTTCTGAACAGAAACTTCAGCAAATGATGGGTGAACGGAATGCAAAAGTGAAGGCACATGGGATAAAACTGACTGCAGGCAAGTTAGTGGTTACGGCAGCTAGAGGGGGAAATAAAAAGCAGCAGAAAATTAAGACAGAATGAAAACAGTGGAACAGGTTAACAGCTTCAGGTATTTTTATGCTGTGGTTAAGGAGAAGGGAAGTCTGAATGAGAATGTCAAAGCTAGAATCAGAGGGCTGCAGACAATTGGTAGAAAGTGTCAGGGTAGTATGTGACAGCAGGGTGCCATAGAAGCTGAAAAGTAAAGTGTATTAACAGAGGTATAACCAGCACTTCAATATGGCATAGGAATCTGGACAGTGAAAACACAGCACCAGAGAAAGTACAGAGTAAACTGCCAGAGAAAGGCAGCAGGATGCACACTGCAGAACAGATGAAAAAATGAGGATATTAGAGCACAATACAAAGAAGCCCCAATTGCATGGAAGGCCAAGGAGAACAGATTACCGTGGTTCAGTAATATACATGTGTATGTATTTTGTGACAGACCTGCCATTTCAGGGGTAGTGGCAGCATACTTTGTGTGTGTGTATGTGTGTGTGTGTGTGTGTGTGTGTGTGTGTGTGTGTGTGTGTGTGTGTGTGTGTGTGTGTGTGTGTGTGTGTGTGTGTGTGTGTGTGTGTGTGTGTGTACACTAATAACATTGGTGAGCACAACATAAACCAAAACAATGGGGCATAAAATGTATCTAGACCCTCAGAGCTTCAGGTGAAACCACTCCTATCTTTATCAGTGGCTTAATAGGGGCCCATACCTCTCAGCTTCTTTGTTCAAGATAAGCCAAAAATAATGGGGGGGGGGGGCAAAGGAATGAAATCAGAGTCAAATTTCATTTTATTGACCAGGAAAGTCCAACTAGGGCAGAACCTATTTTCAGCAGAAGCCTGGGGAGAAACACTCCAGACACGTCTTTGGAATGTTGGAGGAAAACAGAGCACCCTGAGGAAGCCTATGCGAACACAAGGAGGACATGCAGACTTTGCACAGAAGGCACCCAAGCCAAGAATCAAACTGGAAAAACCTCTTGCTGTGAGGTGACTGCACCATCCTATAAAAGTTGATAGAAAACCACCTTGCATTAGCATTCATTTTCTGAAGATATGAAGCTTGAAACTCAAAATTGCTGTCATTATTTACTAATTTCAATCCTCAAACATTTGCAAGTATAACAGAAATTTAATGAAGAACAGACAGAAAATTGTTGCATTCTATGAAATTCTAGAAAGTTGAGAGGTATGGTAAAGGCCATTGCCATCAGCCCCATCTAATCTTAAACTGACCTACTTAGAGTTGGGCACAGAAAGTCACTATAGTTTGTATGGGGCCTAGTGATACAGTTGTCATTATTTGACAAAAGGTGACTATAGCTTGTCTATGGCCTGTGTACTGTCTAGGAGCAACAAGTGGGAATACTTTAATATAAGTGTTATTTTTTCTTGACTGTGGATATTGTGTTACTGTGGAGTATACATTTTATTTTGTATATGCTGCTAATGCTGTGGAGTTTTTATCACATCGTGGAATAAATTGTGTTTTCATCACTCGAGTGAATTCCTTGTTTTTCCAGCATACTGAGAGTGTTCGTGGTGTCAGAACTATGGCCTTAAGCTCAATGGCAAAAAATGTGTCTTCATCCCCTTTGGGAAAAACCTGGTTCCCTTGAATTACTACATGGATGGTAGTCCACTGAACACAGAAGGCGTTATAAGAGATCTGGGAACACAGGTTGATAGCAACCTCTCTTTTGACCACCACTTTGACACTGTGGTCAGAAAGTCCTTCTATGTGACAAATCTCATTACTAAGGGTTTTGCATCCAGGAAGAAAGAGGTCATTGTCTCCCTATACTCTTCCCTCATTAGGCCAATCATCGAGTACAACGCCCCATTTGGCATGTACCTCACTAGACACCTGCAACAACTGGAGAGGATGTAAAAGTACCTCACAAAGAGGATCCTAAGCCTTAAACACTTGTCGTATATGGACAGACTAAAAAAACTCCAACTGTTCTCTGTCTCATATCGCCTACTTAGAGGCGATCTCTGCTTGACTTACAAAGCCATGTCTGACCCAGCTCTGTTAGAAATGCTACATCTAAAGAAATCCCTATCCCTTCACACCACACACTCCAGAAACCTCAACCTCATTACCACAATCAACAGAACATGCTGGAGAGACAGGCTCATAACCCAGAGACTGCCCATGCTATGGAACAGACTTCCCATATATATCAAGCAGAGCACCTCACTGGCCCTCTTCAAGAGAAATCTTAATGAGTGGATGGGAAATAGAAAATTCATTCCGGGGATCACTTCAGCGGCTCTACTCGACAGAGGCACTAGGAACTAAGGTTGGGTGGCATGATGCCAGGGTAATCATATGGGCTAGGCTTGTAAAGGCTCCAGGGCCATTAGCCTAGTACACACCTATGAACCTATGAACTATGTATATCTGACAACAATGAATTGAAGTTTAAATAAGTTGCCATTACCTATTTGATCTTTTGTTAGTGCTGCCCTTCAACATCAGAGAGGTACACAGAAGGTTATCTGCCAGTCATTTAGGGTAAAGGCTGTGGAGATATGTTGTTTAGATGTATGATAGCAGTAATGTGAAATATATGATTGTGGCCATTTTCCTTTCACTTTCACTGCAATCCAATACCAGAAAGGAACACAGAAAGGAACTTTTTAGGAGGGGTGGGGAAGAAGGCAGTCATCCCATATATTATTTATATGCCCTCACAAGCGTTTTTATTCTCATTTTATAGGTATGCAACTACAATTCTGTCAGCTTTTTCACATAGCAATGATCACACCATTTATTTCTTTATAGTGTGTACTAGGCTAATGGCCCTGGAGCCCTTACAAGCCTAGTCCATAGGATTGCCCTGGCATCATGTCACCCAACCTTAGTTCCTAGTGCCTCTGTCGAGTAGAGCCACTGGAGTGATCCCCGGGATGAATTTTCTATTTCGCATCCACTCATCAAAATTTCTCTTGAAGAGGGCCAGTGAGGTGCTCTGCTTGACATGTATGGGAAGTCTGTTCCATAGTGTCATTTTTTTTTTTTTTTGGCCATCGTTGTTCCAAAGATCATAGGGAAAAAAAAAATCTAAAATGCACCTCAGAGAGTTTAGAACTCCAAAACTTCTGGGAGCCTAATGGACCATAGACCCCCAACTTAATTACATTCTTTTCTACACAATTAGGGTTGGGAGGGTGGCCTAATGGTTAAGGTGTTTGCCTTACAAACACAAGGTACAGGGTTTGAATCTCACAGGGGACAACTGGCTAGGCTTCAAATGGCTCGCAAGGGCAGTTAGCCTAGTACTAGCCTATGAACCTATGAACCTATATTACAGTACAGTCTTAGGCAGCTAGGATGTGTTTAAAAAGGTGTAGGAAAAAGCTGATGTGAGAACAGCACAAAAGTACTCTGGTTAGTATAAGGAAGAAAGGAGGCTGGCATAATGATTAAGTGTTTACCTTATAGACACCAGCTGCTGGGCTTGATTCTCATATGGAGCAATTGGCTAGGCTTAAAATGGCCCACAAGGGCAGCTAGCTTAGTATGAACCTATGAACCAGAATGGGATGAAAATAGGGGGGCCTGGAGTGTGTTCATAGGTTCATACTAGGCTATCTGCCCTAGGGCATTTATAAGCCTAGCCAGAGAGTGTTTGGCTTTCGCCACCCATTTTAAATGAATTTTGCTATGCCCTTTTTCGAGGTTAGTATACTGTGCCTCTGTCTAACAGTGACAGAGAAGTGATACCTGGGTTAAACCTACAATCTCCCATCCACTCATCAAGATTCCTCTTGAAGAGAGTCAATGAGGGACTCTGCCTAACCTGGACTGGGATTTTATTCCAGAGTGAAGGGAGCCTCTGGGTTATGAATCTGTCCCTCCAGCATGTCTTATTTATTTCAGTGCTGAGGTTCAAGTCTCTCGAGCATGTAGCTCGATGGGATTTGGATTTTCTGAGGTGCAGCATGTCCATTAATTCCGGGTTGGACATGGCTTTATACATCAGGCACAGATCGCCTCTAAGCAGGTGGTATGCCACTGAGTAGAGCTGGAGTTTCTTTAACTGGGCAGCATATGGCATCTGTTTGAGCCCTTTGATCCTCTTGGTGAGGTACTTTTGGGGTCTTTCCAGTTGCTGCAGGTGTCTGGTAAGGTACATCCCAAAAGGGGCATTGTACTCAATTATGGGCCTGATGAGGGATGACTAAAGAGGCACGATGACCTCCCCAGATCTAGATGTGAATCCCTTCATGATTAGGTGGGCTATATAAAATGTTTTTCTAACCACTATGGCCACGTGGTTTTCAAATGAGAGATTGCTATCAACTTGGGTCCCCAGGTCCCTAATTACTTCTTCCATACTTAATGGATTACCACCTATGTGGTAATTTGTGGGCACTTTGTTTTTGCCAAAGGGGATGACTATACACTTTTTGGCGTTTAGCTTGAGGCCATGGCTCTGGCACCAGTTGTCTGTTTCTATGAGGCCCTTTTGTAGGATGCTTGTGTTGGCTGGAGAGTCGATTATGGTGCCTAGTTTGCAGTCATCTGCGAACTTGTTCAGCCACAGTCCTTCCGTGTTGGCCTGTACCTCCGAGAAATATATACCGAACAAGAGAGGTCCCAGGACTGAGCCTTGTGGGATGCCACTTGTAACTGGTTTGGAGTCTGACATGGCTCCAGCAATTCTAACCATGTGGGTTCTGTCCTTGAGCCAGTTTGCAACCCATCTAGTGACATAGGGGTTTATATTTAAGCTGGTGAGCTTATCTATAATGCCCGAGTGGGGTATTGTATCGAAGGCTTTTGCAAGGTCCAGGTAGGCTGTGTGGACCACCTTCCCCTCGTCAATGGCCTTGGTGACTGTTTCAAAGGAATCGACCAGGTTTAAGAGGCAGGATCTGCCCTTAACAAAGCCGAACTGGGTAGGTGTGCTGGGGGATAGTAGGCAGGAAGGTAGGGAGTCCCACTGAGCTCTTCAGCTACGGTTCCATAGCATTATCAAAGGCTTCCCATACAACCACTGCATATGATATTTAAAATGTGTTGCTTCTGGCCATGGCTTACAAAGGGGTGTGTTTTTATTATACAGGAGGTGTGGCTTAGTTTTCAGGAAATTAACGGATTCAAAGGTGACAACCCTACAAACAGCCAAGATAGATGAAATTTCGTTTGCTGACACTGAATGCAATGTAGTATAAAAAGTGGCAATAAATTCAGCTTTCCATTCAACCTTTATTGACAAGTGACATATTTATTACCTTTTGAACTAAAATCTGCAGGAAGCTCAAAGCCTGCATTATAAATATTCATTTATTATTATTATTATTATTATTATTATTATTATTATTATTATTAAGAATAACACTTCTCTGATTCAAAGATGGCTGCCGTTCTGTAAGCACTGCTGAACTGTAGCTCTCTACTTAACCTGAGGAAATCTAAACCCTGAGTGGATAATATAAAGCTTTTAACATCAAATCTTCGATAAAATTACTTCAACTACATTTAACTATCCAGTACTAAGAAGAAAAATCGGAAAAAAGCAATATATTTCACTGGATTACAACAGATTAGCTGGCTCTGCAGAGAGAAGTAAACAAAGGAACCATGTGTTTTCTATACTGCAAGTCTTTGTGTTCAAATAAGATGTCAAAAGAGGAAAAAAACATGGATACAACCACTACTAAAACAAAACTTTCAGAATTACAGAAACCTGAAAAGGATGTGATTTCTAAAAGACAAAAAATTACTAAAATACAGGAACAACAGAAACCAGGGACCAAATCTAAATCTGAACAACCATTAAAAATGGAAGATATCAGAAATGCTCTGCTACCCATACAAGAAGATCTGAAAGAACTGACTTGTCAAATACAAACATTTGGAAACTCATGTACTCAGTTGCTGGAGAGAATGGACAAGACGGAAGCTCGAATTTCTGAAAATGAGGATAAATTAATTTTACTTGAAAAAAAAACTAATCTACATGATGTGGATATACAGGCTATGCAAAACAAGCTTACGGACTTAGAAGCAAGATCCAGGAGAAACAACATTATTCTCAGAGGGATTCCAGAATCTATTCAGTATAATGAATTAATTCCATCCATATTACAAATATTTGAAGTGCTTCTAAATGACTCTAATGGGGTGAAACAAATTATTATTGAAAGAGCGCACAGAGCTTTGAGAGAGTCACAAGCATCTAACTTTCCTAGACCTGTATATGTTAAAATGCTTAACTATCAAGATGTAAGCAGAATACTTACTACTGTAAAACAAACTGTAAGCTATATCATGTGGAAAAATAATAAAATATCCCTGACACAGGATTTACCCATACAGGTAAGACAAGCTAGACAGTCTTTGTCTCCATACTGTAAATTTCTTATTGACAAACAAATTAAATTTCAAATGAAATACCCACATATGCTTATATTTACAATGGATGGGACTAAACATGCTATTTCCACTAAAAATGAGGCAAGAAATCTGTTTCTTAAAATTTTCAAGGCTTTAACTGTATCAGAGACTTGAATTGAACTTTCGTTGAGACTGGCATGCTGCTGAGATCGGATCCATTGTTTACTGTGCTTCCAGGACTGGATAATCCTTTGTTTGCATTTGTAAAGCTTTAGGCCTCTTCCAGAGTAATAAAACTGTTAGTTTTTGCTTATCTTGATTACCTGCGTTAGTTTCCCATCGTTTTATGGCTTCTATGAAGTGTTTTCGACGAGGAGGAAGACAGGAAGTGCCTAAAATGCTGTAGTGGGTGCTGATTTCGCTGTGACACTTCCGGGAGTCCGTCTGTAAAAGCGGTCCGCTGTTGCGAATATTTCACAGGGTTTCCAGGCTTGGGAAACCAAAGGGAACTGTTTTAAACATCTTTTTACTCATTTAACTTTAAAATAACACTGTTGTATGGTAACGTAAGCACATAGGAATATTTTATTTGTTTCTCTTATACATGTTTATGTAGAATTTTGTAGTTATATTATTTAGAGAGGGTGCAGGGATTTAGTAATGTTTGTATAAATACACTTGTCATTATAGTTCATAATGTACTGTGTAAAGGTGATAATTCATATTATATTAGTTAGTTAGTAGTTTGCTTTAGTATAAAACTATGATAGGGTGGGTTCACAACCAGGGATATCTGTATTTAGCTGTATATTTATTTTAATTTAGGGTTATATTTTAGTATGGGTTTTTTTTTTTGTCTCTATGCATGCGGTTTATCTATAGATAGCTAATCCAAATACTAACCTTTTTTCAATTTATTTTTATATGTACTATAATATTGTATTTTCAATTTGATTTGCTTAAATATAGTTAACTAAGGAGATGTAGATCAATGCAATGCTTGTTAGGGAATGTTTAGTTTAGCCTTTGTTTTAGTTAAGTTAGATTATATAGGTCTTAACTATGGAACATGTTTGAAATTTTATAATGTGATGTTTTCCTATTTGTTTCTTTTCTTAAACCCTCTGTTATTCTATGTTACACAAGACCTATATATGTCCCGGTCCAGGGTTAGAGTGGGTAAGCACTGGTTTAGGACGGGATATAAGGATTGCTTCCAGACCATGTATGGTTTTGAATATACTTTATTTTTCTTTAATCTTTTCTCTCCAAAACCTTCATTGTACAGCCAACCTTGGAAATGTGGGAATTAGATTCATGGAATGTTAAAGGGCTCTAGAACTTAAAGAAGAGGAAACTATTGTTACATGTATTGTTGCAGGCTAGGGCGTGGTTTATTTTACTGCAAGAAATGCATTTAATGAATGATCAATGGGTTGATATAAAAAAAAAGAAGTGGAGAAGTAGTAGCATCGGAAGGTAAGTCAAATAGTGCTGGGGTAGCTATAATTATTAAAGATCAATGTAAGGACAAAATTTTAGATTCTAATACAGATAAAGATGGGCGATGGTGCTATGTTATTCTGGCATCTACCCTATTTGATAAACCTATTTTACTTTTAAACATTTATGCACCCTGTAATGATCAACAAATATTCATAACATCACTGCACTCAATTTTAACACAATTTGATAGATACTATGTAATTGCTGGAGGTGACTGGAATGCTTACCAAAATCCAAAGTTGGATAGATCTTGTCCACACAAAGCATTTAATAAGCATGCTGTATTAGCACTGAATGATATTAAAGAAGACTTTCAACTATATGACCCTGTTCACTATTTAAACAATGTTAATAGTACAAATAATTTTACATTTTATTCCCCATGTCATAAAATGTGGTCCAGAATAGATTTTTTCATGATTTCAAGAACATTGATTAATTTAGAACCTATAGTTGTTATACATGCACGGTATTTATCAGATCACTCGAAAATTTCACTGAGTTTTGCTAAGGAGATAAAAGATACCTTGCGGCAAAGAGGCTATAATTGGTCTCTTAACCCAAATCTGCTGAATAAGGAAGAAATAATACAGGAAATTATAAAGTACCTTAAAGACTTACTGGTTAGTCTAAAGAAACAACAATATGCCCCAGATATTGAATGGGCAACAGTTAAAACACAAATAAGAGGGATCCTTTTGCAAAAAGCCTCTTATTATAAAAAAATACTAAATAAAGATATTCAAAACTTGGAAATGAAAATTAAATTATTGGATCAAGAACTGATTCGGAATTTTAATGAGCAAACAGAGAAAGAACTATTTAAATGTCAGAAGGATCTCTTCTTAATACAAAATAGTACATTAACATTCCAAGAATAGAAGATGTTAGCGAGGTATGCTAATCACGTTCAAACACCATCGAGAGCATTGGCTAGGATCATTAATCAATCAAAACAACACTACAAATTTTGGAAATACAATTTAATAATAAAATATATTCTAAAACAGAGGATATTATTAATATTTTTGAGAAAATATATACAAAAATTTATGATGGGCAAAAGGATATGTCCTCGCATAGAATTTATGAACAATTTTTACAATCAATTAAGTTTCCAAAAATAGGACAGGATATTCAAAATGATTTAGTTAAACCGATATCTGAAGAAGACATAGTATATACAATCCAGCATATGACATCACACAAATCACCAGGTCCTGATGGGTTGACAGTGGAGTTTTATAAAAGGTTTGCTGATATTTTCGGTAAGATACTTTCAGTTATATTTAACTACATAATTAGGAATACTATTAACGATCCTCATCTTAACGCTTCAAAAATTATTTTTATACATAAAGCCAATTCAGATCCTCAAAACCCCGATAATTATAGACCGATATCATTAATGAATGTAGACATGAAAATTCTAACCTCTATTATAGCATCTAGACTGAAGAAAATCGTTACTCATATAATATCCAAAGAACAGGCTGGATTTATGGCAGGTAGACAAACCAGTGATAATACACTTACATTACATACTATGACAATGCATGCTAAACAAAATAATCTTAATGTCTATGCCCTTATAATTGATGCATAGAAGGCCTTTGACAGGGTTGATACAAATTTTTTGTTTGCTCTTTTACCTTATTTTAATATATCCCATGAATTTGTTCAATTGTTGCAAATATTATATAGTAATCCCTATACTACACTGTACATCAATAGAAGCCTCTCCAAAAGAATACAGATTAAGACTGGAACATGCCAGGGCTGCCCTTTGTCCCCTTTACTATTTAATCTTTATCTTGAAACTCTGTTCTTATATATTAAGCAGAACGTCTATTATAATGTCCCAATAATTTATGGAAACAAAATTTTAATGGCAGCTTTTGCGGATGATCTTAACATTTATTGTGCATCTCCAATATCAGACACTGATAAATTATTGAAGGCTGTTAATGATTTTTCAGAAGTCTCTAACTACAAAATTAACTTGGAAAAAAACAATATTTTTCCTTTAAAGACACCTAAATCTTTTTCATTATTGTCTTTTGTTGGGCAGGTAACATTTAAAGAAAATATTAAATATTTAGGTATTGAGTTTTCTACAGATAATAAAGACTTCTACAATAATAACATTAAAACAATTTGGGACCAAATAATTTCTGATTTTGGGAGGTGGAAAAATTTACGACTGCCAGTACTAGCAAAAGTTTCAATTGTTAAAATTAATGTGTTACCATGATTACTTTATATTTTTAGGTCAGCCCAATTAATACTTTTGAAGACATTTTTTAAACAAATTCATAAAGAATTGGTAAATTCATTTGGGAACCAAAAAAAAACAGGATATCTTATGATAAATTAATGACCCCAAAAAATAAAGGAGGACTGGAGTTGCCTAATTTTGAATTGTATTACCTAATCGTGAACTCTAATAGAATTCTAAGAATTGCCAACTATGATATAACTAGTACTAAGTGGACACCAACTTTGGTGATTTTGAATTATAAATATATTTTAAAGTTAAATATTAATCCTAAAGCAATACCCTTTTTAGGTAAAGATACTTTGAAAATTTATGGGATTATTGAACACATTAAAAATGACATATTATCTATACAAGATTTAGTTCAATCTTTGGATCTGGTTCAGGATATGATGGTTTTTCAACCCTTTCATAGGAATCCTAATTTAAAATTGAACAATCAATTAATTGATCTTAAAAAGTTTCCACTAATAGTTAATTTAACTTTGATTGATATATATAAATATCTTGACTGGTCGGCCAATCAAATAAGACAAGAATTTAACCTACCTAAAAATAATTTTGTTATTTTGAGACAAATTAGAGAACTTGCTATGAGCTACTTTAAAAATTTTAAACCTGAAGATGAGAATGTGAATAAATGCTCTGATTTGTGGCAAGCCCTCCAACAGGATATTAAAGACATAACAACAACAAATAAATTAATTAAAGAATTTAAATTTCATGATAAAATTTTGTTATCCAACTATTGGGAAGAGAAAATTTTAGTGACAGACAAAAGTAATATGTTAAAAGCAATTGACTTGACTATCAAATCTACTTCTCTTCAAAAATTGATGTATACCCAGTTGATGATATGGAATAATGCATATTATACACGCCGTACCCTGCATAAATTTAATTCTAAAAACTCTCCAACTTGTCCATATTGTAAAAATCAACTGGCTGATCTTCTTCATATGTTCTGGAGCTGTAAATGCATATATAAGCTTTGGAATTCCCTTAAGATTCAAATTCAGAAGATGGGTTATCAAAGTACAACATTGTCATGGAAATTTACGATTTTACATATTCACCCGAAAGAACTCCCTAGATCACAAAGTACTATATATATTAATATTTTTCTATTAATGAAGCTTTATATAACCACTAATTGGTTAGACCCATCTAAAACATCTTGGGGAAAACTTTAGAGTTTTGGCAACAAGGCATATATTAGCTCATAAACTACTTTTAAGTCCACATAATAAAAATATTAATAACCCAAAAATTTGAGAACAGATATTTAATATTATATTAGCATAATATTTTAACTTGAAGGTATTCACATTTATTTATTTGTTTGGAGAGAATTTTGTATTTAAACTGTATATTACTGGAAATGTTATTAATTACCTTTTGTTTTTCCTCTATTTTTAATGTTTTACGTGGAAGCATTCTTGTAAATATTGTATATTTGTTTGGTGTGATGGTTAGTGATATTAGTTAGTAGTCTTTTGTTTTGTATTTTTTCTCTAAAAATGTTTGCGTTTGTTTTTAATTGTGTATGGAAATAATATAACAATAAAGATTTATTATGGAAAAAAAAAAGAATAACACTTCTCTAACACAAGTATAACATTCCAATTATAGGTTCCAGAAGTCTTAAAAATTAATTTTCATTCCGGTTCCTAGACAACAAATTTTGGAATTTGCTATATTTTTAAAATATTTTACCCTTGTGATAGGAAAAGATGCACCCCTGTAATCCTGCAAAACATATATATATATATATATATATATATATATATATATATATATATATATATATATATATATATATATATATATATATATATATATATATATACTAAGTGAGAGATCACTGTCCCTCATGGCAGGAGAAATACACTGAGGTACTACAACCTTGACAATATAGTTTTTCATACTGAAAATATTGCCATCTCATTTCCAAGGATTGCAGTTATAATTGCGAGAATTATCAGAAGTGGTTAATAATAACAGCTAACTTCATTAATATAAAAAGATAATAAAGATGACATTATTGTTAAAAAGATAGCAAAACCACACATCCAAACAAAAACTGCCAGTTAGGTGGGTCCCTATCAATTCGGCAAAAAATCAGTTCATCAAATGTTATTTTCAGTGCAATTGTGTCGAACATGCCATTTGTCGAACTGTTCATACCAAGATTGCTGTACAGTGAGGATCAGGAAATTTGCCCTTTTCCCACTATAGTCTGATCTCAGAGTTGACATATATAATTAGCAAGGGTGCACCCCCCACCACCACATGAGGGGAGTTTGATGACATTTCCAATGAAATGCTGTTCATTGAATTGAACATTCAATGAAGTGACAGACTCCAGTTGAGTATGGCACTCTCAAAACACTGTGTGATTACCACACCTACTGGGGTGTTATGCATGTCTACAGTGCACACATCACATGGAGGTAATGCCTTTATTTGTTTATCAGGCAGATTATTTATACATCAAATACATTGGCACCCTTGGGCATGATTGATAGGCTTTAAAATCCATTTTACAAGCAGTTCTAATTTGGCCAAGGTGAATTTATTAGCTATCACTACCATAACAAAAGGAATAAATAAGGCACACTGGACAGACAGATGTACTACTCATTGTTTCCAACATTTGTGGAATAATCTTTGGATACCTATAAAACAGAGTGATACCCCTGTTTCCTTTACAGCAAACAGTGACAGTTGAATTTGGACACATAAATTCATCCAGGGAATGACTTCTTTTGCCCTGATGTCTACAGGTGGTGCACAATTTTTGGTTATTGGCAAGGTGATTATGAACCATGGACTGATTCTGCATTGTTCACTCTGTGAAAACATTTATTAAGCCTGCCAAGCATTATTTGCACATTAATTCTCTAGCAGTGCATTCAAAGTCTGGCCAGTGGACATTATATAAGTGTTGGACTTCACTCTACTTCCGTCAGGTAACAGGTATTCCAGCAGTTTGAAAATGAGCGTATGTAATGTAATGCTTTGTAAATATTATTTGTGTGTAAAAGTTCACATTCCCTTAGTTTTATCTTTCAAGAGTTACATACCATCAAACACCACAGCTATCGGTACCTTAGAAACACATGATGATTACAGAGTATAAATGTGTTTACAAGTCATAAAGGTTTAAGAACCTCAAAAGTAAGACTTGAGATATTACCAATAAAATGCCTTTTTGTAAACAAACCTGCTTTGCATTTTTGTAACATATGGATCCAAATCAACAGTTTCACTCTGTTGAGATGTTTTGCTGTTTTAGTCTGATAGAATCATCTTCTTTCAGCTGTTCCTGTTAGGGGTCGCCACAGTAGATCATCTGTTTCCATTTTTTCATGTCTTCTGCATCTTGCTCTGCCACACCAACCACCTACATGTCCTCTCTCACCACATCCATAAACCTTATATTAGGCCTTGCTCTTTTCCTGTTACCTAGTAGCTTCATCCTTAGCATCTTTTTCCCAATATACTCAGCATCCCTCCTCAGCACATGTCCAAACCAATGTAATCTTACCTCTCTGGCTTTGTCTCCAAACCTTCCAACCTGGGCTGACCCTATAATAAACTTATTCCTAATCCTGTCCACCCTTGTCACACCCAGTGCAAATCTTAACATCTTTAACTCTGCCACATCCAGCTCAAACTCCTGCCTTTTTGTCAATGCCACTGTCTTCAACCCATATAACATAGCTGGTCTCACTACTCTATTGTAGACCTTCCCTTTCACTCTTACTGGTACTCGTCTCTCACAAATCACTCCTGACACTCTTCTTCACCCACTCCATCCTGCCTGTACTCTCTTCTTCACCTCTCTTCCACACTCACCATTACTCTGAACTATTGATCCCAAGTATTTAAACTCATCCACCTTCACCACCTCTACTCCTTGCATCCTCAACATGCCTCTATCCTCCCTCTCATTCACACACATATATTCTGTCTTAGTCCTGCTGACCTTCATTCCTCTTCTCTCTAGAGCATATCTCCATCTCTCCAAGGTCTCCTCCACCTGTTCCCTACTCTCACTACAGATAACAATGTCATCTGCAAACATCATAGTCCACGGGGACTCCTGTCTGATTTCATCTGTCAACCTATCCATCACCATTGCAAATAAGAAAGGGCTCAGAGCTGATGCTTGATGTAATCCCACCTCCACCTTAAATGCATCTGTCACTCCCACCGCAGACCTCACCACTGTCACACTACACTTGTACATATCCTGTACCACTTATACATACTTCTCTGACACTCCCGACTTTCTCATATAATACCACAACTCCTCTCTAGGCACCCTGACATATGCTTTCTCTACCTCTACAAAAACACAATGCAACTCCTTCTGACCTTCTCTGTACTTCTCCATCAACACTCTCAGTGCAAATATCACATCTGTAGTGCTCTTTCCCAGCATGAAACCATACTGATGATTACTAATCATCACATCCCTTCTTAACCTACCTTCCACTACTCTTTCCCATAGCTTCATGATGTGAGTGATCACTTTAATCCCTCTGTAGTTACTACAGCTCTGCACATCACCCTTATTCTTAAAAATCGGTACCAAATCACTTTTTCTCCATTCCTCAGGCATCCTCTCACTTTCCAAGATTTCATTAAACAATCTGGTTAAAAACTCCACTGCCATTTCACCTAAACACCTACATGTTTCTACAGGTATTGAATAAGAATCACAATTCCACAGAGTATTACAATAAGTGTTTATGTTGTGTCTGGGCATATAGCACTGTTGGAGACTGCTAAGTTTATCAGTAGGATTTCCAGAGAACAGATGTCACAGTATGAAGCAGTTAATATTTTGCATATTACTAGAATGAGTGGACAACACCCCATTTATGCAGAGCCGGATCAAGCACTGGGGCCACCATCTAGGGGGCTGCCACAAAAACTTACTTTAAGAAACTCTCTGCATGCGTTACATTTCTTTTTTTAAGGACAAATGCAGCATGCATCCTTAGTAGCTTCATATGACATACGCACATTTAAACAGGACAGGAGCACATGTGATTTTTAAGAAATGAGCATTGGAGTTATGCGGTTGCCATTCCAGATGAATGCATCATTCGTGAAACAGTAGTTTGCAGACGAATGCGCCATTCATGAAATAGTAGGTTAATCACACTAATCCAGGGTATCACAGCAGTATTTTAAAAAGCACTTAATGCTTGGAGGTAAAGCAATGAAAGGGTATGTTGTTAAATGAAGCTTTACAAGGCATATGACTGTGCTGACAAAGACCTATATTTAGCCAACAGCTGCCTTGGTATTAAAGAATCTGCTGTAACAATCATGGTGAATGGCTTCAGCTGAGTGCTCTGATCACAGGGAAGGGGAAGACTGATAAACTGTGGCAGAGAATGTAGAACTAGCAAGCAGTTACTTAGTTTAAATGTGTATGTGGAGGGGAGAGCAGACAAAATTCTGTTCAGAAATATACATGGCTGTGCTGGCTGTCTATGCATGTATTTACCAAAGAATTCAAGGAACTTACATACATGAAGTCTTGCACATGACACATGATGTGCAGTGGGTATTTCTCCATTTTTCTTTCATCACCTCTTACTGCATGCATAAATGTGTAAATGGTACCACAAATGCCCAAGGAGAGAAAGGACAATGGGTGAGGATGGCAGAGCTGCAACAGTGAGGGACAGTGGGATGAGGAAGAGTTTGTGAGGAAGGGGTGGATAAAAGAATTAAAATCCTCTGAAACAGCATAATTTTTAAACATATTCTGGTAGGTCAGTAGGCTTACCATTAAAAAAAAAATCTCATCTAGTTGTAATGTTATATGATAACCAGTTAGAATTCATATTATAGTTGGACAGCAACCCCCTCAGCATGGCCGGCCTTAGGCATAGGCGAACTAGGCGACCGCCTAAGGCACCGTAAAGGCCAGCCTCTTTAAGGGCGCAGTTTTTATTTATTTTAATTAACAAAAGTTTGCGGTCTTCTTGGCGCCCTGCTGAAGTTTAAGTGTGCGTTCATGTCAGGCACTGTGCTGGCATACATAGTGGAGGAACTTGATATCGCAGCTTTTCCTTTTGCCATCATCTTACCCCATTTGTGATGTAACTGGGGCAGTAATGGGGTTAGTGGGATCAATTTGTGTTTTTCAAAAGGTATCCGTTAAGTCTCGCATAATTCAGAATGCATCAATGTATGGATTAGGTACTTTCTGAATTTGGCACAAATATGTATGCAGTACTTTGCGTCAGAGAAGTAGTGTAAACCATTTTTTTCCTGCAGCTCACATTATGGTGTAACTTCTGAAAGAGTGGCTCAATGTAACTTGCAAGTCTGTTAAGAAAGCAGATCTAGTGTTACCGGATAAGCCCCCTCCCCCAGAATACGAACTGCTTTGTAAGCCACAAAGCAAAGTGCAGGCTATTTTGTTTTGTACATTTTAGCAGTTGCTTAACAGGTATTTAAAAGAACTTTGGGTGCTCTTCTTGGTCATTTGTGCATGTGTGCAGTGGTGTAGTTGCACGAGCTAGACACTATCCGCAAGTTGCGATTCATAGACATTTGCTGAGCATATTTCCAGTCCTTTGAAAGTCCTAGAAATAGTCACATGCAAATGAGCCTAATGATATGTACATTAGATGTATGTAAATACTGCACTAATGTTATGGTAATGAAGTATTTCTCTTGGCTGTGGTGATCAGCGGTGTATTGCTATACAATTGCATGTTGAACAGATTACTGCTGATTCTAGTCATCTTGCAGGTGTGTGAAGATGCTAGGTTCTCCTTGTGAGCATTGGTGAATCACACTTTGAGATGATTATTTCTGTGGTACTGCAAGCCTGTGCATGGAGTGGCTGTCAGTGCCGAATGTAGAAGCATTACTACAACAGAATGCATGGCAGTTTTAAGGAGCAGGAGATTTTTAATCAGGGCTTTGGTGAATTTCTATGGCCCACAAATCGAGATTGAGACTGAGTTGGCTTTACTATTCCTGTGGATACCAAGATATGGATATTGTTTGAATGGTGAAACTACAGTTACATAGTAAAAAAACTGGCAAAGCTTTTTTTCTAATGGTGTTAATTTGTGATATTTGCTGCAATGAGGTATGAAGAAATGCATGAATGCTGCATGTTCTTAATAATGGCAAAATAATAAGAGACTTGAGAAGGTTAAGGAAGTGAATGGAATAACATGATGAAAAAGAAAACATTTTATTGGCTAGATTAAATGTTACTCTTGTGTAAGGGATTGGGCATGTTGTTATACACGTAGACAAACCCTGGGAGTAGCAGGTGCTGGGTGAAAATCTTCCCTTCCCAAACTACCAGCAGTCAATCAGTGTGTATACAGCCCACAGCAAATCAGAAGAGAGGACACAATTAGCCAATTTCACTGCTAAAATTAAAACTTTTATTAGATAAGTTAATCTATAATGGTAGAAAATTCCAGAAGGTAGTAAAAAGAACACCTGCACATCTTAATTAATCATTCATTCACATCGCAGACAAAAAACTACAGCTCACACTACTGGGCAGAGTACTTTGTTACAGAAATGTCAAAGGATGAAGTCATTATTTTAGTTACCTCATTTGATAGTTCTGGGGTACAGCAACATTATATCAGGAGGCAAGAAGGAAGATTGGTACTACTGAGAACATTGCATTCCTTGTTAACAATTACAACTGTCCTCTTTATAGTGGCAAGATGAGAAGGCATTAAAATACTAATTAAACAAGCATAGGTGACAAGAGATTAGTTATGGTAAGCTTGTGTTCATCATATAAAATGTTTTAGAATATTAAGGAATTATTTAGAATGTTGTAGTTAACTTAATATTTTAGATGTTTGGGGAATATTTTAAGCAGAACAGCAACTGTTAATTTTTCCTCAGTAATGACTGGACTTAAATATGGCCTGTGGCTTTAATAGGACATGCTGGAGGGACAGATTTATCTCCCAGCAACTGCCACATCTTTGGAACAGGCTACCAATACTACCAATATATGCGAAACAGAGCACCTTTATGACACTGTTCAAGAGGAACCTGGACAAGTGAATGGGGCACCGTAAATTCTTATTGGGGATAGTGCCCACGACTCTCCTTGACATTAGCAGTCATCACTAAATGCAATATTAGATATTGACTAGTACTGCTATGGTATTATATTGGGTTGAAATGGCTAGACTTAAAATGACCTCTGGGTCGATAGCCTAGTAATCTCCTATGATTCTATGATCCTATGGAGGGCAGTGCTAAAAGGTAGCCTTATCTGTGTATCTTAATATGATATTTTTAGAGATGTGTGTTGTCTGGAAGATTTAAAAAAAAATCTAGTAATAGCTTTAATAACTGTGAATAGTCATGTAGATGGGAGTATTAATATTGCAGTGCCCATTTGATTGCTAATTATTTGGTGCATTTTAAGGGCGGATAAGGGTTCTACACTTCTAAGTATGTCCTCCTTTGTATGAGATGCCTAGCAACTATGAACTTGTTGTCAGATTAGTCATTTCCTGTTGCAATAGTACCAGTTTACCAATTCTTTAATGTAATATAGGCAATTAATTCTTCAAGGGCAACAGGCACTGAATTTGTAGATGAAACAATGGATGTAAAGTTGTTTGCCCGTGGCAATCTCTTCATTAGTTACAGATTTCTTTAATGTGAAATTGTTCAGACGATTTCTCTTCTGCAGAGATTGTTTGTATTGAGTGATATTGGTGGATTGTAATGACAAAAGTCTGAGTAGCCTTTTATGGTTGAAATTTTCTGAAATGAGTGGTTTTGTCATTATTGGTTTATACATTTTGTTTCTTTGCTTATTAAACGAATGCTTAAAACTACAAATTTAAAACACATTCTAACAAGTGGTGCTTTATTACATAAGGACTATAATTTAATGAAATCAGGAAGATGAATCAAAGAACAAATACATGTATGCATGGTCGTAAAAATGTTTGCAAGGAGTCTGTTTTGAAAACAGCCCAAATGTAAACTTAATCCTCCACTGACCAGATGCATTTTCTGTAAATATGGGTTTTCATGCAATTTCAGTGGTAGAGAATTTTACTGTTCATGCTAAGCCTGTTTTCATTGCAAGATTGTATTGTTTATCAAATGGCTATCTGTGTTTGTGCTATTCTAGCTTAAGCTTCTGTACACAGGGAGGAGAGAGGCTGCTATTCTACTTTCCTGAGCTGTAATGTTTGCTCAGCAACCCAGAGTAAATTAAACTGTTTAGATTAACTTAAGCAACCCTTTGAACCAAGGCACATAGGCTTCTATTTTCTGAAGACATAACTTTTACAGTAAAGTATGTGTGAAGGAGTAACTGATAAAGCAGGTTTATTAAAGGAAATTTCCATCTTCACTTGCAGTTTAAACCACATTACAAGGTATCCTTTCTTCTATGCCTTTAAATAATTAAAGGAAATGACTGGACTGGCTTTCTTGGGGAATGAATGACTGGAGTGGCTTTTTTGGGGAGTGACCTACCTGTGGGCATGGCTCGCAGGGGTGCTTCATGAGTATGACGTGGGTGGGGCTTAAGGGGCGCCAGAGCACTACTTCGCCTAGGGTGCCATATCAGCTAAGGCCGGCCCTGCCCCTCAGACCAATATTAAGTGCTTCTGTACATGTGATGCTCACACTAGAAACAAGAAACACCACAAGTATTATATTAAGATGTTTATGTTACACTCCTCTACATTTGGTCTGTTACTTCCTCTAGTTAACATATCCCACAATACTTTGCAAAAATATGCATATTTCAGTGAGGTTCTGTGTCAGCTTCTGTTATTCATCAGTTCATTAAAAATTAACCTGCTGTTACATAAAATTTGAAACATCTATATTTTGAACACAATATCCCAAATGCAATCATCATCTTACCAATACCTACCAGTACAATAGCTGTCCCTCTTTATCTTGTTCACATACAAGGCAAAACAACGTATTTCTTAGAAATCTGGTGGATGTAAACAATTTCACATACACTTTCATTATTTCTCTGCAGATTTACATATTTTATTTATGATGATGCACTTGAGAAACAAAATCAATACCTCTCGAATGCAATTGGCTCTATGTCACTGCATTTGAATTGGTGATATTCTGATTTTGACTGCATTTACATTATGATGATGCACTTGAGAAACAAAATCAATACCTCTCGAATGCAACTGGCTCTATGTCACTGCATTTGAATTGGTGATATTCTGATTTTGACTGCATTTACATTATGATGATGCACTTGAGAAACAAAATCAATACCTCTCAAATGCAACTGGCTCTACGTCACTGCATTTGAATTGGTGATATTCTGATTTTGACTGCATTTACACAACAACAAATAATGAGGTTATAAATGGATCATTTGGCAGGACGCTCAAGCAAAGTCAGACCAGATGTTATCCTAGGGACACAGAAATGCTTGCTCAGTTCTCTGCACCTATTTATTACATCAAAAAAGGCACTAACTTAGAGAAAGTACTTCATGTACTTTTTAAACTGTTTTACTGGGAATTATATAGTAAGCTGATTTTGAATTCCATTGAGGTACACAGGAAATGAGTGGCTTGACTACATTATTCTATTACAAAAGTGATGCCTGCCGATTACAGTCCAGTAACGGAGTCCCGATTCAAATTATTAATTAAACAATTAATTACAGTTCTTTACCGGCTCCATCTTACACACCTTCCATCTACAAAATGGTGCACCTGAAATATTAGTTAACTCCAATGAAGTCCCCAGTGGGGCATGAAAAGCTGGTTAGCTTCTTCATGCCAATGCTTCAGGACACATTTATTAACAGACAGGATGTCATATTAAATACAGACAATGGTCAGCCAGATGAGCACCAGATGCTCAGAACATCTGTCTTATGGACAACACTCATGAATTTCCTTACACGACATGATGTCACTAGCATATGGGTCAGTTCATATTAACTTAGAATGACCTTCATGGATCAAAAACTGTTTTTGGTTTGTTTCCCTATTCAATTTACTCAGAAACTGAAGAGTTCCTGAGGAACCAGTGTACTAAAGAACCAATAAACTAAAAGAAGTGTTTCAGTGGAGTTCTTACAGCTCATCAGTGTTTTTGGTTTATTTATTTTTTATTCAGTTTAACCTAGAATGTTAATCTATAGTAAGAGACATTAGGTTCAAGCTGCCCTTTGTCATAGTACCTTGAATTCTGTAACCAGGTATCACCCCTGATGAAAAAAAAAACAAAACAAAACAAACAAAACAAATTATGTCTAGGTCACAGAGGGCTGGCGTCCTGAATGTGACCCAGGTGACTGATGTTTATTTATAGCCCTGTCTTTGAAGAAACCAGACAGGGAGGAAAAGGTGTTTAAAGGTACAGCTCGATTGTCTCTCCTAGAGAGAGAGGTTGTGGGTGCTTAGATAGCATACAGGATGGAGTGATTTCTCTAATGGAAGCCAGGAAACCACCACCCATGTTTGAAGATGAGAGGGCGTGGCTGTTTGCCAGCAATACCCCTTGCAGAAGTGAAAGATGAGCAGCACAAACAGCCTATTGCACACCTTCTTCACTCATGGAAGACAAGCATGAGCAGGAGACAGACAGTTTAAGTTAAACACAAACCATCCTTGACGGCTGATGATGCCTGGCCAATCCTCATTCTGCTGATGGGGGATGAATGGGCTGACTGGTCAAAGTAGGGGTGATAATCCAGTGGCAGTGAGGGCAAATATGGCAAGGGTTACTATTAGTGGTCAGATCTCAAAAAAATAAAAAAATGGGCATACTTATTTATTTATAATCCATCTATAAGTGTCTTTTCATGCCTGCCTCACTTATATCAAGTAAGCAGTTTGGCTTATATATTAGAAATGGTGAGCAAGTAATTACTGAAGGCTTGAACCATGAGGGACTGAAGTCCAAAACTGACCTCCTTGAACCTATCAGTAACTCTTGCACTACGGTGGTGGAACATTCTAATATCCATAGTAAATGATTCACACTTGCACAGCAGGACTTTCTATTTTTTTTCCTGAGATAATCACTTCTTCGTTGATTAATATGCAGTTTCACTATTGAAATAACAAGCAGGAACATCAGGAGAGAAGTATGTGGGAGCAGCACTAACACCAGGAACTGTTAAACCAAGTCCTGAAACAAAGAGATTGAATAGCTTGAAAAATCAACTTGTTAATATATATATATATATATATATATATATATATGCATGGAAAATGTGGAGGGCTTGCAACCTGTAAAAAAAACTTTAAAGGAGAAGAGCTCTTCTCCTGCAGTTCAATCTTTTTTTGTGTTTCCTTCTATTACAATTTCAAATCCTACACTCTGTTCTATACAAGCCATCCTCCTTCGCAGGCCTCTCCTCCCTGGTCTCTACCTACACCCTTTCTAGGACCATCCGTACCTCTAATCAGCAGCTCCTGGACATCTAAAACCAAAGAAAACTGTGGGAAAACGATTCTGCAAATGTACCATAGCCCAAGCTTGGAATAAACTTCTTTTAAGCATCCGCTCCATTACCTTTCCCATCACACTGTGTTTCTCCAGGTACTTACCCAGAAACTATAACCTCTTAATAATGAAAGAAAACCCATTTATAACTACTGACTTTGCTATTGTTTGTGAATTGCTACTTGTCTATATTTGTTTGTACTTTTTTCTCCCTACTTGTTTTCTTTTTTTACCTGTTTTTAAATAGTATTATTCTTGTATTGTTAAATCTAAACATTCTGTAAATTGTTTTAAATGGAGCTTTTCTCCTCGGGTCTCCACTGAAAATGGACTACTAACCCAGCTGGACTAACCCAGTTATCAAATGTCAATAAATAAATAAATAAATAAAATATATCTATATCTAATCTATATCTATATCTATCAGTGCTTCCTGAACATATATATATATATATATATATATATATATATATATATATATATATATATATATATGGGTCTACTTTGGTTGGTTGAAGTTTCAGTACTTCGAAACTCACTTGTGCAAGACCACTTCTTTGAAGTACTGAAACTTTGAAAACTGAGTACGGAAATCACAATACAGCATGGAATGAGAATATTCCCTTTTCCTCGCTGTAGTGCGATCTCGAAGTTGGTATATTTAAGTAGGGGGGTGGTGTGCACAGTCCCCCACATGGGGGGGGCTTGCCCCATTGCAAAAGATTTTTTTTTGTGTTTTGTTTTTTAGTCAGTCGACCTGACGACAAGACTTCAGCGAAAGTGCACTTTCGTTGAAATGCATTTTCACTGAAGTGGGCATCTACTTTTCTTTTTCAAAGTAATGAAATTTCAACGAAGAAAAGTAGATCTATATATATATATATATATATATATATATATATATATATATATATATATATATATATATATATATATATATATATATATATATATATATGTGTGTGTGTGTGTGTGTGTGTATGTAAATATATATATATATATATATATATATATATCTATAGGTCTTCTTTAGAAGCTCAAACTTTCAAAACTTTGAACTTCATATGGTCGAGACCATAACATCGAAGTTTTGAAACTTCGAAACTTCAATAAAAGAAAAATAAAAACAATTTTTTTTTTACATTGCCCCCCCCCACACCCTCCACACCCCCTGCTAATTAAATAATCCACCTCCGAGATTGCATCACAGTGAACAGAACAGTAAATTTCCTCTTCTGCACTGTATGGCAATCTCCATTTAAACCATTTGAAGTTTCAAAACTTCGATCTTATGGTCTCGACCATAAGAAGTTGCAAGTTATATATATATATATATATATATATATATATATAGAGAGAGAGAGAGCGAGAGAGAGAGTTCAGGAAGCACTGACTTACTAGGAAACTCATATTCACTTAACAGATTCATTTATTCCTTATAGTGCCTTCATGTTAACTGCTTTATAAAGCTCTTCTTTTCTGGCAGATGCGAAAAATAGCTATTTTTTTTGAAAGCAAAGAAAAGCAAGATGCATTTTAAAAAACTCCATAAGATAATATATTTAAGGCATCCATGTGATGTACACCTTTTTAATCTCTCTTAATCTTTTGGGTTTCTAATACCATGATGGGAATGAAACACATTCCTAAGTTAATGTATTATTAAAGTTCATAAAATTAGCATTGTTTCAGTCTTTTATGCCAGCCAGAAATGCTCTTCGCAGCACCTGCAATGTGGCCAGTAATGATTCCTTCTGCAATCAGTACAAAGTTACATGTACTGATAACATATCTAAACATGACTGCAGATTCTTTTTATAAGACCCGTTGCTCCTACTAATATTGGAACTGTCTGGGTATCTTTCTTCCACATTGCGCTCATTTCTGCCTGCAAATCCTGATATTTTATGACTTTCCGTCTCTCTGTGTGCAAGACATAGTGTCACTAAGTATAGTGATTTTAATGATCAATGCTACTTTTGTCATCTTCTCATGGACCACTATATGGGGTTTTCTCACATCTGTCTTTTGAACTCTTGGTAATGGATGACCCCATGTGATGTAGACGTCATTATTTTCATTGATGCCTTCATGTTTCCAGTGTTTTTCAACTACTTCAGTATTATAATGTTTGTACAATTCCAAGTGCAACAGTCTTGCCACATTATTATGCCTTTCAGTATACAGTCCTTCTGCCATTAGTATGTCACAACCAGCAACAGGGCATGCGACTGTTTCCAATTCTGCTTTACAAAATCTACATTTGTCTGTTTCTCCCACATGTCGAATGGACTTTGTAAACCAATGTGTATGTAGTCCACCATCCTGGGCCACCGATATTAACCTTTCACATTTTGGGTTGCATTTGCCTCACCTTAACGTTCGATCCTGATTAATATGAGGTTGTTTCAGGAGTTTTCTATACTTGCAACTATATTTATGCATTTTCCACGTCTTGCCTTCTCATCTGATCCCTCACCTTATATTATTTCTGTTGTTTTTTGGCACATTCATTTGCTGCCTGATTTTTATCTACTTCTGGTTTGATTTCCATTCCCACTTAATGCCGATATGCTTCTGCTAGACTAAGAAAGGAAGCCATCTTAGATTTATTCTCCTCATGTTTCAAAACTTTCATTATGTTTGGATCTTGTGAGGTCAGCAGATATGTATGCAGTCCGATGATTGCAGAACTATACATGTAATCAATTTCAAGGAGCCCCATACCTCCTTTGGAGCGGGAAATATATAATCTTGGTATGCACTGATTTTTATTAATCATCTGATGAGCATGAAGCATCCTTCTTTTTTTCCTGTCTAATCCATCCAACACATTTTGGGGCCAATCACTCCAAAACTATAAATTAAGACAGCATAGGTGCCGGAAGCTGTTGAAGACTGGGGGGAGGGGGTGGAGGCAGAGAGGGGCACATAGTGATCTAAAATGGGCAATTTTTTTATAACTATTCATTACCACAACATAGGTTCACTTGGAGGGCATAATTTTAAGCTTAGCCAATTATCTTTTGGTGCTTGATTTAACATTTCCTGATTGGTCTTACCTATCCCATGGCTGATAATTGTTTATTAGCCCTAGTGAGAAAAACTGTGATCATACCATAGGTAATTTGAGGGGACCCATATAAGTTATGCAGCATTTAGGAACTACCTTTATCCATTAGTGGCAAGAGGTGCAATCCTGGAGTACATTTTCTATTACCCATCCGTAGATTCAAGTTACATTTGAATATGGACAGGGATGAGCTCTGTTTTACTTAAATGGATACTCTGTTCTGGAACAGTGGTAGCCTCTGCGATATATATCCATCTCTCCACAACATTCAGTTTAGATACCTGGACTGAGTATTTCTGATGCCATTTGACTTGCTCATGTTCAGTACGTCCATCAGTATTAGGTCAGAGGATGCCTTGTATTCCAGACATGTCACCTCTAAGCACTCTATAAGATACAGTGAGAAATCTTTGAGGTGGTCCATGCAAGACCCATTGTTTAGGACATGTATCCTTTTAGTAAGGTCACTGTGGGTATTCCAATTGTTGCATGGGTCTCGACAGATATATGCCCAAGTGGGCATTATATAAAATGATTGACCTAATGAGGACTTTGTAAAGGGGGACAATAACATTTCTAGATCTAGTCACAATCAATTTGTTTATAAGCTGTGCAATATAGAAAGACTTTCTTATGATTCTGGGCACATGCTGGTCAAAAGTTAGGTCAATGTACACACAAGTTCCCAAATGCCAAACAACTGGGTAAGTTCTCAGTTGGCATTGTCAATTTGGCAGTTCCCTGGTGTAGATGACTTCCCAAAGGATATGATAAAGTATATTTTGGAGTTTAGTTTCAATTCATGATTATGGCACCAGTTATTGTTTGGGACAAACCTTCCTGCATGATGGTTAAGTCATTTGGGGATTCAATAACTGCTCCTAGTCATCTCAGACTTAGTCAGCCAAAGCCCTTTGATATTTCCTTTTACTTTTATTTTTTTACATTTAAGTTTCAGACAAACACTGAGCCATTTGCTAAACAATCAATACAGTCTCACAATGAAAACAGACTTAGCATGAGCAGTAACCTGCTCTGCCCTTGAAACTCACATTCATTGAAATGGCATGAAAACCCACATTCATTTTGCATTTTGCCAGTAGAGGACTAAGCTTACCTCTGGGCTGTTTTCAAACCACAGGCTCCTTACACATTTTTAGGGACATGCATACATGTATGCGTTCTTTGATTAATCTTCCTGATTTGTATTAAATTATATTCCTTGTTTAATGCAGCACACTTTTTAGAGAGTTTTAAATTTATTGTTTTGAACATTTTCCCATAAGCAATGAAGCAAAATGTATGAACCAATAATGAGAAAACTGCCCAATTCATAACATTCCCATCATAAATGTCTACTCAAACTTCTGTCATTATAATCCACCAATATCAGTAAGTATGCACAATCTCTGCAGAAGTAAAAGTCATCTAAATTCCACATTAAAGAGATCTGTAAGAACAACTTCAGTATGGCCCTCCCATAGCTACTGCTTCTACAAAAACAAATGAATCACTCTGCAATCCACCAAAAATAAAATCTGCTAGTTTATTTCTATCTCCCCCATCATAAACACCACTGCACCATCATTGCCAAAGGTAGGTGGTTTTCAATCTGTCACATAGTGGATCTAATCCTATGCTCTCTCCTCTTCAAACTTCTGTAACCAAACTCCTTTCAACCTCTTGCAGTCAAACGCAAACTAAAACAACCCCTGCAACCTCTTTAGCCTCTCCCAAAGTACTGCATCACTCCATACAGTCCTAATCAAACCTGACTGCACTGACCACTCTTTCACCAGTTTTGCCCCTAAACTTTGTAAGTTGCTTCCCTTCTAACTAAAGGAGATATTCTCTTTTTCCCTTTCAGAGCTTAACTCAAAAAATATATTATAAAGCAGTCTGTGTGTGCCCTATCTCTGGAGACATCACCTAAGCACTCACCTACTTCTTCATCTCATCTACATTGGACTACCCACATACACACACACACACACACACACACACACACACACACACACACACACACACACACACACATACACACACACACACACACACACACTTGTACTTAAATTGAACGGACACAATCACACACACTTCCCCTTAGTTGGATGGCAATACACACAGAAGCAAATTCCCACACACACACACAGCAAAATAATTCCCTTACCTGGTGGTGGTGCTGCGGTAGCGTTGTCGCCTCACAGTAAGATGTTGTCCTGTTCGATTCTCAGCTAGAGCGTCTTCTGTGTGGGACATGCATGAATGGGCATACCTTTGTTGAAGGTTGTGCGTCACGGCCGGCAACTCGGAACGTAATAATCTACTGCCAATCATTAGCAGACCGAAGTTCCGCTGTGGCAGCCCCTAACCAGGAAAAGCTGAAAGACACAACAATAACCTGAACTGAACTGGGACTTTGACAACTGTGTTTAAACTATTCCTGTTCTTCTTAGCTTCACTGAGTGCCCCCCCACCAACTGAATACGCCCTCTTTCCTTCATATGACTTTTTGATTTGAAGTTCTGTGGTTTTATTGCACTGAAATTTTAGAAAGAGATGATACACTGCTCTGGTGTGTCCTGCAGTGCTTACTGAGAAGGAAGTCAGTATTTTGAAAAACACTTTAGGATGCAGGAAACATTTTTAAAGTCATCCAGGTATGTTTCTCAGTAATTTGCTTTAACAGCAAAACGATAAACAAATGATAGTGTAGTGTTTGACAGAAAACTATTTCATTTAATACTCTGACATCCTAAACTGAAAGCACATTTTTAAACATTAAAATGTTATGATTTTATATTTCTAAGTAAAGAAAATGTGTAAACTGTGCCATATCTGCAGTTATTTTGGTCTGTAGTAACACATTGCAAATCAAATATATTTCAAGTAATTATACAGCATTTCTTTTTCCAATGTCATGACAAGAGACTGCTAATTAACATTAAACTTACAGTAAATATTTTAGATCCAGTGGATATTGGTTAATTTAGCCCATGCTTACTGTTGTTCACATTTTTCCCTAAAATGTACAATGTCTCTATACGTAGTCCTTGCAATTCTTACAGGCCAACATTAATTTAAATGCCCCAGTCTTCACTTTGTGGATCAGCACTCCATACCTATTTCTCCACAGTTATAAAATGGTTTCATAGCTGAACTTGCAGCTGCAATAGTTTTGCAAAAATCCCTGCTGAGAAATGCATATAATCGGAAAAACAGATCGGTTAGACAGCAGTATAATTAATACCAGAAAGGGTTGAGGCCGGTTTCATAGTTTGTCTTTTGAGCATATTAAGAGGAGACCTGGTGAAAAATGATGCATGCTTTTGCATTTCAGAAAGCTGGCAACAGGTAGAGCCCCTTTTTTACATCCCACTTCTAGACAAAAGGGTCGGCCGGACTAGCTAGGTTAAAATGAGTTCTAAGACCCCAGCACAAATGGCAGGGTCGGCAGCAGTAGCAGCAACGTTTGAATGGCAGCAATATAAGAAGCATGTACTTTCAAATTGCATGTGTGGGTGTTCAAGAAGAATAAGACACCATGGCGCACAGCTAGTTTTCAATTCCACGCGCGCATGTAAGTGGATTTCCGCTTTGGCATGCAATGTACACATGGGTCCTTAAAGAAGACGCTTGATACTTTTAATTGCCTATGTGGCTTAGTGAAGATGGTGTTTGCAGCTGTAAAAGTTGGGGTTGCTCCCTTCCCCTCGCTCTATGGTTCCGGCGCCTATGTAAGACAGGAAGACCAAATTGGTTTACAGCTTGAACTTTGTTCCAAGATGTCAATGCTTTTTTAAGGATTAATTTATGTCTTCTAAAATATTCCTTACTGAGTATTATTTACATTTGTTCATGTTTTATTGTTGACCCTTCATAAATTCCCAAATATTTATGCACTCCCTCTTGCTCAAGTGCTTTTATATCACATTCCTGTCCCAAACTGATGTTTTCCTAGTGCTGTAACATTCCAGCTTTAAAGGTTGCTTTTGCACATTTCTCAAGACCAAATTACATTCTTATATCACCTGAAAAAGTTTTGACTACTTGCAGTTGTGCTTTCATTTCCTCATCTTATGAGCTATACAGTTTTAAATCATTGACAAAGACAAGATGAGAAATCTTTACACTTTGTTACTTTCTGGGAGCCAATTTATAGCCATGACCTAATCTGTTAAGCAGACAGCTTAATGGGTTAAGGGCAAGACAAAAGAGCAACAGTGACAGAGTGTCAGCCTGGAATTGGATTTTTATCCCTGGAATAATAATTTGTTCTTTATTATGACAACTGCAAAGTGGTTTGCCACTGTTTCGTGGTCACTGTGATGTAGTTTATCAATATAGGGTGTATCTTATACATTTTAAGCACTCTTTTATCCATGAATGTGGGATACCTTCAAATGCTTTTTTGTACTCTATCTATGCCATACTTAGATTCTTCCCCTTTTTACAGTTCTCCACTATGACTTTACTTAACAACAAATGATCCTTTGTTCAATATGACTTTCTTTTATTACCCTTTTGTTCTATTGCCATAATTGAGTTTTCTTCTAAATGACTATAAACTCTGTCAGCATTAATTCCAGTGTATAGTTTATATATTGTTATTGGTCTATAGTTTTCAGGATAATTGGAAATTCATTCTTAAGTAGGAGCATTGTTTTTCCTTTTGTTAGCCAGGCTGGTGTCTGTTTGGGGTGCACATATAAATAGTTCTTACTCATGGCTAAATCTTTGTGCAAAGATGTTAATACTTTTAGCCAGAAGTTAGGTACTGCATCTGGGCCTGGGGTTTTCCATTTAGAGGTTTTTCTTAACTATGTCTCAATCTCTCTGGCCATTATGTCATCCCATTTCATATCCTGTACATTTGAACTTCTTATTGTTTCTTTTACTTCTTCTGTCCATTTGATGATGTACACTTATGAAACCTTGACTATGACCTAGATGACCAAGCACTGATTAGCAGACTCAGTGCAGGAAAAGTAGACAGCGGAGGAAGATGAAAGATGAAACTGATCCTGTTTGTCTAACTCAGTGGTTGTGAGGGTAGGGTCATGGGACGTAAGCTCCTCATCTAATTCCCTGCTGCTGGAGCCCACAGATGAGGTAGAGGCACCTGTCTATAAAATGGGGACTACTGTTAGACTTTGTTTGTGTCTTTCGGCTTTTCCCAGTTAGGGGTCACCACAACGGAACTCCAGATCACTAATGATTGGCAGCAGATTTTTACGTACTGGCTTCATGGGCCTAACGCACAACCTTCAAGGAAGGAACGCCCATTCATGCATGTCGCTACACAGAAGACGCTTTAACTGAGAATCGAATGGGCAACGTCTAACTGTGAGGTGAAAACGCTACCGCAGCACCACCACTGCAGTATGGGGACTACTGTTAGACTATGCCATAAAATGGTTGAAAAACTTTCATACTGCCCTATTGCACATTGACCAATTCGACTGTTTAGGGCTTGTGTAGGAAAAAGTGCATCTTAAGAAAAGCCCTTGCTGGTCAAAAAACAATGGAGAAAAAAATGTACAAAAATAAATACAGTGGCACCCTACTTACCCAAATCTCCTGGAGGACTCTATAACCATTGTATAAGTGGGTATTCAGATAAAAAAATGAGAAACAGCTCTAAAATAATTTAAATCAACATGTGCCAAGACAGCTTGCATGGAATGAGATCAGTACAGTAATACAGAAATTGAGAGTATGCACATTAACTGTACTGGATTCAAAATATACAACACTAATTGCTCATAGTGATTAGCCTAAACCTGCCTTCATACTTCCTGTTTGTGAAGATTTCCCAAAGGATCATTTGTGGTTAAATGAAGTCATGTTAGGCCAGTCTATACTGATTTTATTTTTATTTATTATTTATTTATTGACATTTGTTTACTTGTAAAGTCCGACTGGGCACAGCTATGAATTTTCAGCAAAGGTTCGGGGAGAAAAGCTCCAAGGTATCATATTTAACAAAACGATATCTGCAATAACACATTTTATACTACAGTTTCAGTGAATTAATACGTTAAATGCATTAAATTATTAATTATACTGCTTACATCAGAGCATTCCCCTGACCATTACAGGTAACTAATGCCATATTTACAATGGTGCTGAATGATATGGATGATACTCACTGATACTAAAAGCTGAATGATACAGATGATACTCACTGATACTAAAAGCTGAATGATATGGATGATACTGACTGATACTAAAAGCTGAATGATATGGATGATACTGACTGATACTAAAAGCAGAATGATACGGCTGATACTCACTGATACTAAAAGCTGAATGATATGGATGATGCTCACTGATACTAAAAGCTGAATGATACAGATGATACTCACTGATACTAAAAGCTGAATGATATGGATGATACTGACTGATACTAAAAGCTGAATGATATGGATGATACTCACTGATACTAAAAGCTGAATGATACGGATGATACTCACTGATACTAAAAGCTGAATGATACGGATGATACTCACTGATACTAAAAGCTGAATGATATGGATGATACTCACTGATACTAAAAGCTGAATGATACAGATGATACTCACTGATACTAAAAGCTGAATGATACGGATGATACTCACTGATACTAAAACATCTCTGGTACTCCTTTTTTCCTTAAAAATGCATGTATGAAATCTTCAGAGTTGGTTCTGTATAGCATTGATTTGCACACACAAGTTGTACAAGCTATGTTAAACATTGAATCTCTCATCTTGTGCTGACACAGAAACAAGTGGTAAAATGGGTCCAGAAAGAGTGGGATGGGCAAGTCTGGGTGTTCACACAGATGTTCCTCCATATTCTCAGCTTGCGACCTTCTGGGCCCGTTATTTCCAGGTTCACAATCGGCATTTTTGTAAATGCAATAGTAAACCATATATATATATATATATATATATATATATATATATATATATATATATATATATATATATATATATATATACACACACACACACACACACACACACACGCGCGCGCACACACACACACACACACACACACGCACACACACACACACACACACACACACACACACACACACACACACACACACGCGCGCGCACACACACACACACACACACACACACACACACACACACACACACACACACACACACACACACACACATGCACACACTGCCCAGTGATATCTGTGTGTGTTCCTCTGCGTCTATAGCCCTGCAGAATGCTACCTACCAATCACAGTCGATTCCATGTTAGTAATATATATATATTTTTTTTTTGTGAAAATCATAGGCACAGCATACTACAATAAATCTGTGAATTAGCTAGGATGGGAACAGTGTTGAAATGGGAAACTGAATGTTTATTGGAGTGAGTCTAACAAAACAGCAATGTATATGAAACAAGTGGGGCAGAAATGTATTGGAAGGGACAGTTTTCAAGTGGCAATGTTGAGCCCTACCATTTGCCATGGTGAAAGTTATGGTAGTGGCAAATTAAGCAGGGTAAACCAGACTTCCTTGTCCAGAGAACTGTCTTCATCTCATCCAATGGAGCATCTAGACTTTCCCAGGCAAGATAAAGAATGCAGTTCCTTCAACATGCTTTCAGTCTGCCCCAGGGTGTCCTCCCAATTGGACATTGTCAATAACATCTCTCATGGTTGGCATCTAGAACAATCCTCATTAGTTGTCCAAACCACCTGACTTGTCTCAGGAACAAGGAGGAGTATCTGTACACCAAGGTCCTCCCAGATTACCATGCTCACCACTATTTCATACAGAGCGAGCCCAATAATCCTACAAAAGGACTTAATTTCTGGTCAATCTTTGATTTCAACCATTTGGTCATTATTCAGATGTTTGTGTTTTCGGGGTTAGGAGTCGCCACAGTAGAACTCTGGTCTGCTAATGACTGGCAGTCGATTTTTATGGTGTTGAGTTGGCAGCCCGATGCCCAACCTTCAGCGAAGGCACGCCCAAACTGCGTGGAGGACATGCATACTCCATTCAGAAGGCACTCCAGCCGAGAATCGAACAGGAAAACCTCTTGCTGTGAGGCAACAATGCTACCGCTGTACCACCGCAGCTTTTTTTGGTCATTATTCAAATCTCATGACCATGTAAGGATGAGGACACAGAGTGACCAATAAATGAAGAACATAATGATTCACATCTTGTATTCTCAGTGTAATCTGGTAAAATGCCTGCAGTATTGCAACAACTTCGACAATCTGCTGGTCAGTCTCCAGATCCCTTGTACCCACACTTGTAAACAAGACCCCCAAGATACCCAGAGAGCAGTCCAGTCACTTCCTGGGCACAGAACCACAGTCTTTTATTTAGACATCCCGACTTTCATCCAAACCTCTTCACACTTACCTGAAAAGGTTTTGATACTTTATTGAATTTTAGAATCAGATAAACAAGCTGAATATAAATATGTATTCAAAACTAGGTTATTTATACTCAAAAGAAAAATATCTGAGAAGAAAGTTTACAGATGCATCAGGTTAAGTCTTTATTACTGTCAGCATTGGGCTATAATATATTCTAATGATAGCAAAAATATTTAAAAAATTAAAAGTGATTTAATGTGCTGTGATTTATGAGTGGCAGACATGCTTGTACTTATCACTGCCTTTTGAAGAAAATAATAAGCAAACTTTACAAAACAGAATAAAATGTAAATGCTGATATAAATATATATATATATATATATATATATATATATATATATATATATATAGACATATATATATACACACACACACACACACACACACATATATATATATATATATATATATATACACACACACACACACACACACACACACACACACACACACACACACACACACACACACACACACACACACACACACATATATATATATATATATATATATATATATATATATATATATACATATATATATATATATATATATATATATATATATATATATATATATATATATATATATATACATATATGGATCTACTTTCTATAAATGAAAGTACGATCCATCAAATTTCTTACCCGCTCACTATCCATCAAAACTGCCTTTTAACGAAGCAACAATCTGCCAAATTCATTTCCCAGGGAAAGGAACCACTAGACCACCAAGCAAATACACAAAAGAAAGCCACAGAGCCCACCAAAGTGGGGGCTCCACGGCCTCATACACCCCCAACTTAAATATGCCAACTCCAAGATAGCACTACACAGGGAGAGGGCACAGTTCACCATGGTGGTCCAGTGGTTCCTTTCCCTGTGAAAGGAATTTGGCAGCTCGTTGCTTCTTTAAAAGGCAGTTTCTGTGGATAGTGAGCAGGTAAGTGCAATTCGATAGATCGTACTTTCATTGGTAGAAAGTAGATCCATGTATATATATATATATATATATATATATATATATAAAACACCACAGTACATAGTTTGCTTTCTCCTTTTAGCAGAACCAGTTACTCATAAACCTAAATCTTAACAGTGAAATCACATTTAGTTCTGTTTGTTTAAGTAAATTTTATTCCAATATATTAGCTTTAATGTTAGTTTGGATATTTAAAATGTTATTTTAATTCTGTTTACTGGAAACTTTTCTTTTGCTTTTTGTGTCCTTGGTTTCATTTAGAACACAACCTAGAGCTGATTACTGAATTTCCTGCCTGCACTTATTTTTAAAATCATTTTTTTCTTAAAACTTGCATTTTATCTGTCTTTGGCCTAGCACTCAAGTGTGGGGTCATTTACTGCACTGTTCTAACTTGTTGTTACTTGTGAACCTCTGCTTTCCTTAAAAAAACAAAAAAACAAAAAAATCTTGCTTTTTTCCCACTTTTTTGAGATTTAAAAAAGTTCTGTTACAGATTTGCTGTTCTGAACTGTTTGTAAGTTTCTTGGAGGCCATTGTTTGCTTGGGCTAAATGGAAGTCTCTGTGTTCATCAGTGGCAGTGATAAACATTGAGCAGCCTGCCTGCCCCTGTGGGAGTGGTTACTGCCTTGAAACTGTAGTTGTATTGGCCATTTTGGGTCAATTCCAAACTCCTTGATCTCCCTCTCTTAAAACCCTCTTTTGCGCTGTTTTGCGCGTTTTTGCGCATAGCGCAACAGCCTAATTGGGTTTAAACTATTCCTGGCTCCACAAAGTCTGCTCTTCACTTTTTCCCTTAGAACTGCTCTATCTCTCAAATTAAACACTATATTCTCATTCTAAGGCCCCTCACTGGTCCAAATAAGTAATCTTACAAGTTAGCACTAATAAACCATAAGCACTACTTACTCTTATACTCTCTACGATTACCTTGTCCCTTATTGGTCCATTTTAATTCAGTTCCCTATATTACTCTAGCATGTCCAAAGGTCAGTCAATAGTTTCCTCTCCAGTCCAGCTGGTGAATCTGGGAATTTTGAGGCAATGTTACAACTGTCTCATGTACACGGACAACCCTCTCCTCCTCCAAACAGGTTCAAATATATGTGAGAGATGCAACCATATAGCCAAATTGGAGGCTGAGCTCTCTCATCTCAAAACTGTTGTAACCAGTCAGGAGGAGAAGGTAACCTCACACAACACAATTCCAGTATCACATAGTCCCACCACAACAGCGAACCAAACACATAAAAACACAAAAACATACTCGGAGGCTCTAAATAAAAATCTACCTAAGCAACAGAGAACTCCAAAGCAGACATCCAAGCAAGCACTACCCCAAAACAAAACACGTACAACACATAGCACACAAAGTCAGTGTGCCCTTAAGGCTGAATAACACACCTGATACCCTTGTAATAGGTGACTCTATTGTCAGACACACTGACGTCCCGCTCACCAGGCTGAATTAAGAGGAGGTCACAGTGAGCTGCCTGTCGGGCGCTATGATCCGCCACATAACGCAAGCACTCAGGTCACTCCAAAGCAAATACAAATATGACTCAGTCATTGTACATGCTGGCGTGAATGACCTGAGACGTACCTCCCTCGACTACATGAAAAGAGACATAGAGGAGCTCTCTGATCATGTAGCCCAGGCCGGTATGACCCTGACCTTGAGCAGCATCTTACCCTCACCTAGAATGATGCCATAGTATAAAGACAAAATGATCGATTTTTACAATTGGCTAAAATGTTGGTGTCATTCAAAGGGGATCCAGTGTCTGTCAGCCTGGGATGACATGCTCGACAAGCCATATTGCTTCGCTAGGGACGGATTGCACCTGTCACCCCTGGGCTTTCGGATATTGGCAAAGGCTCTTGCCACCCCCATAGTGCCTTTTTTAGGCAAGGCTCAAAAGTCAAACCCACCTCCATAGACAGCACAAGGAACAAGAAACTAAGGGTAATGCTGCTAAATGCCAGAAGTCTTAACCTCAAGATGCATGCACTCGAAGCTCTCCTCAGTATGGAGAACATCGATATCTGTGCAGTGACAGAAACCTGGTTCAAGGCTCCAGAGAGCACCCCAGCACTACCAGGTTATACCTCATATCATGCTTTTCGGCCCCAAAACCTGGACCGAACCACAAAAGGGGGGGGGGGTTCCATATTTATCAAGGATATCCATACCTCCAGGTTAGTGGCAGTGCATGAAGTATCGGAGACCATCCATGTGCAACTGACAGTGGGCAAGACTGCTTTTCAGTTTATAGCATCCTACAGACCACCCTCTCAAAGTCAGGAATCCCACTCGGCTTTTCTGAAAACATTGGAGAACACTAAGATCTCTCCAAACACCATTATATTGGGTGACTTCAACTACCCAAACATAGACTGGGAGCATTACTCAAGCCCCAGCACCTTAGCCCAAAGGTTCCTGGAATTTATAAACTCAAATGCTATGGAACAACTAGTCACCACTCCCACAAGAGGGGAAAACATACTAGACCTGATCATTACCAACATGGGGACTCTATGCTCCATACCAGAAGTATATCCCTCATTGGTAAGATCAGACCATAAATCAATTTCACTGGATATCCACATCCCGACCCCACACCCAGCCCAGAAAACCACAGTGAAAAACTTCTCAAAAGTGAACTTCACACTTCTCAAAACTGAAGTGGAATCCTTCAAATCCCCAGGGCCAGTGGAAACTACGGCCCAAACTGCAGAATCCTATATAAACGCATTCTACGGACATCTCCAGGAATGCATGGATCATGCTATCCCAAACAAAATCAAGACCCAATCATCCAAAGGCAGGCGTCCAGTCTGGTGGACCCCAGCCATAAATAAACTGTACAACAGAAGGAGGAAGCTACTACATGATAGAGCAAAATCCCTAAAAGGGAAGGCATTTCTGATCAGTACTAGCAAAAAATTACGATCCATCATAAAATCCTCCAAGGCCAGCTTCGAGAGAAAAATTGCACAGGACACTGAAGACAATCATAAGGCTTTTTTCAGTTATGTTAGGAACCTGGGATGCAACTCCCAGACTTGTTCTGAGTTGATTCTAAACAACAAAAAATACACTGAACCCACAGACATCACCAATATCCTGGCAGACAGGTTCAGTGCAAACTTCTCCACCCCCTCCCCCCCAAAAGAGCAAGTATCTATCCCGGCAGAGTGCAGCCTCCCAAACATCTCTGACACTCAGGTGAAGGCTGCCCTCTCCAAAGCAAAAAACACTGCTTCCATGGGACCAGATGGTGTCCCGGGTTGCGTCCTACATGAACTCCAAGAAGAACTAATCCCTCAAGTAAAACTGCTGTACAATCTCAGCCTCACTACAGGATATGTGCCCAAAGAATGGCATACAGCAACAGTGGTCCCACTCCACAAAGGTGGCACCTCTGCGGACCCTGGAAACTATCGCCCCATAAGCCTGACTAGCCTAGTATGAAAGGCTATGGAGAGGATCATCATGGAACTCATAAACAAAGACATTGGGGACCTACAGACACTAGATCCTACCCAATTTGGCTTTGTCAAGGGCAGATCCTGCCTTTTGAACCTGGTTGACTTCTTTGAAACAGTCACCAAGGCCATAGATGAAGGGAAGGTAGTCCACACAGCCTATCTGGACCTCGCAAAGGCATTTGACACAATACCCCACTCGGGCATCATAGATAAGCTATCCAGCCTAAATATAAACCCCTATGTCACAGGATGGGTCGCAAACTGGCTCAAAGACAGAACCCACAGAGTCAGAGTTGCTGGAGCTATGTCAGACTCGAAACCAGTCACAAGTGGCATCCCACAAGGTTCTGTCCTGGGACCTCTCTTGTTCGGTATTTACTTTTCTGAGGTACAGGCCAACATGGGAGGACTATGGCTCTCCAAGTTCGCAGATGACTGCAAACTGGGCACCATAATCGACTCTCCAGCTGACACAAACATCCTTCAAAAAGGTCTCGCAGAGACAGATAACTGGTGCCAGAGCCATGGTCTAAAGCTAAATGCCAAAAAATGTATAGTCATACCCTTTGGCAAAAACAATGTGCCCACAAATTACCACATAGGTGGTAACCCATTAAGTACAGAGAAAGTAATTAGGGATCTGGGGACCCAAGTTGATAGCAATCTCTCCTTTGACAACCACATTGCCAAAGTGGTTAGAAAGACCTTCTACATAGCCCACCTCATCATGAAAGAATTCACATCTAGATCAAGAGAGGTAATCGTGCCCCTTTATTCATCCCTCATTAGGCCCATCATAGAATACAATGCCCCCTTTGGGATGTACCTTACCTGACACCTGCAGCAATTAGAAAGTCCCCAAAAGTACCTCACCAGGAGGATCAAGGGACTCAAACAGATGCCATATGCTGCTTGGTTAAAAAAACTCCAGCTCTACTCAGTTGCATACTGCCTACTTCGAGGTGATCTATGCCTGACATATAAAGCTATGTCCAACATAGAATTAATGGACATGCTCCACCTCAGTAAATCTAAATCCCTTAGAGCCACACGCTCAAGGGACTTGAACCTCAGCACAGAAATAAATAGAACATGCTGGAGGGAGAGATTCATAACCCAGAGGCTCCCTTTGCTCTGGAATAGAATTCCAATTCATGTTAGGCAGAGCACCTCACTGACTCTCTTCAAGAAGAATCTTGATGAGTGGATGGGGGATCGTAGGTTTGTCCCGGGGATTACTTCCGTGTCACTATTAGACAGAGGCACAGTAAACTAAACTTTAAAAAGGGCACAGTGTACTCAAATCAAGGGGTGGCATATAAGTGCCCCAGGGCAGATAGCCTAGTATGAACCTATGAACCTATTAACCTATGAACCTAACCTATTGTTCCAATTATTACACAAAGCTGAAATAAATGAACTTAAAATTTTTAAACATGTTGTATGAAAGCAAAATGACACTAAGAATGCTTTGTCTTTTGTTTCTAAGGTATGTAAATGAGGTTTAACATGTAAACAGAATGACATAAGAGGCTGTCATGGGGGTGGAGCAATTTAGAGTCAAGCCAAGGAGAACTCCTGTTAATCTTGACATGTGTATGCTGCTGTTGTCTCTGTTTGAGTTACTCAACGGCTGTTAATTAAACTTATGTTTTTCATAAATAAGTGATGGCATGCATCTTCATGCATCTAAACATTCTTCTGCTGAAAAACATTTTTTCAAAAAACTATTACAACTCCTGCTCATCACAGGCGTTATACAAAAATGCCCTTGGATGTCCTACACTAATTACAAGGATTGGTATAATGATCATTATACAACGACTAGCCATTAAATATTGAAAAATAAGCACACTGATTGGTCAGCCCAACCAGTCTGCCTGTTGTAAATTGAGCATATACCAATGGAACTTTCTTCTATTACTATATGTTAAGGAAACTCTATCTTTTTATAAAAAAAAATAATAATAATAAACTTTCAAAAGACAGAGACTTCGAAAGAAAGAGACAGTCGGGACAGAAAAAAAATATAAGTATAATCAGGCATGTTATGCAAAACTAGAGAAATGTACTTTATTATCCTATTTTCTCTGTCCCATCTCTGTCGTATGTTGAAAGTCTGCTGATTTCATTTTTTTAATTAAAAACAAAAAAAAAGCAACAGAAATCTTCATTTCTCTGTTGTTTCCTTTACATGGCACTGATGTACTGCATAAGTGTAGGAAAGTAAGTCCCACACGCATGCATAGTACATCACTAAAGCTCCAGAATACTGGGGAAAAATGCAGAAGAGCAGCACACCATCATTATACAAGGATATTATTTATTTATTTGTATGACATTTGTTGACTGGGAGAGTCCGACTAAGCTTGTACTCTTTTTCAGCAGAGGCCTGGAAAGAAAAGCCCAACAGTACAAATTATGCAAGTAAAAATTCACAGGGCTGAATTAAAATCCAGTAAACACAATAAAAGTTTATACACTAAAAAGGTTAAGAAGACGTCCATTACAGTACAAGTAAAAGATCACAACAAATGAGGCACTTCAACTAAGTAGCAAGTATTGAGGCAGATGGTAATAACAAAGTGGCAAAAATGTATAACAATGGTCATTGGTGGTCTATTCTGAAATTCATAGGAGTTTGTTTGACATGGTACAGTGTGAGGGCTGATAAAATAGAAAGGTAGTGTGGAATGAAGGCTACAAGTAACAGATTACAAGAAGCTAGGATTTGAAGAGGCATGGAGAGCAGTAGCTGATTATCACTGTAATACACAGGACGTTAGTATAGCTAGTATAATTGTAGGAAAGGAAGTAGTAGGAAGGCAAGTGAGGAATGGAGAAGATAATGGAGACAGAGGGAAGGTAAGTAACTTTTTTCTTAAATAATGTCATTGTCTAATAGCAATAACCCACAGCTGGGTGTGGGTAATGCTGATTTACCCATAGTTGGCTTTGTTTGGTCACTCTGGCTTTGCCCTTATGACCAAATCACGCCAACTGTGGGTAAATCCAGCATTATCCACACCCAACCATGGGTTATTGCTATAATGCATTTACCTCCTAGGTTTAAAATAGCCCACAAGGGCAGTTAGCCTAGTACTTACCTATGATCCTATGATCACGTGAAACCAGGATGTATTTGCTTCAATGAGTGGGTTGAGTGGGTTAATTGTTACTGGGCTAATAACTGTATCAGTTGCTTAAATGTTATCCTGTTATAGCTGCCAAAAAAAAACAAACAAGTAGTTGTTTTTTTTCAAGCTTAACAGGTGGTCATTTTGTTGTCAATTACCTAACTGATTTATAACTGTTTCATGTTACCAGTTAATTTAATGAATGCTTTTCTAATAGTGAGGCAAACATGTCCTATTTCCAGGTAATAATTAATAAAGGACATGGAAGGCATTTTTATAGCAAACCCTTGACAGAATATATATATATATATATATATATATATATATATATATATATATATGGGATCCGGACACATGCTTGACTAGCATATGTCCGATCGAACACACATACACGAAAGCGCTTAACATCGACAAGCGCTTCTGTGTATGTGTGCCTGTTTTGTAGATCAGTCTACAGTGTGGGTAAGGGAAAATTCCCTTTTCCCCACTGTAGTGCGATCTCAGAGTAAGAATAATAAAGTAGGGGGGTGGTGGACGCAGGGGGATGAAGTCCCCCTGCAGAAACGTAGATTTTTTTTTTGAACTACACATACACGGAAGCGCTTTTTGATGGTAAGCGCTTTCGTGTATGTGTGTTCGATGTTTTGTGATTTGGACATATGCTAGTCGAGCATGTGTCCTAGACATATAGATATATATATATCTATATATATATATATATATATATATATATATATATATATATATATATACACACACACATATATGTGTGTGTGTGTGTGTGTGTGTGTGTGTATATATATATATATATATATATATATATATATATATATATATATATGTGTGTGTGTGTGTGTGTGTGTGTGTGTGTGTGTGTGTGTGTGTGTGTGTGTGTATGGGGTATATTTTTAATTATTCCGTCTCTAAAACCTTCAGTGTTCTTTAAATGATGTTCACATGCAGAAAGATATATATTAATGCACTTTTATGGAAGAATGACATTTAATGAAAAATATTCTTGTCCTTGACCTTTAAGAATAAGCATTATTATAACCGGGTGAATTCTTTAAACCAAGAGTTAAAATGATTTAGGAAATGTACTCCAGTAATGGACATGCAGTAATGTATGCTTCAGTACTTAAGACCTAAGCTAGGGAAATCACTTTTTTTTAAGCCTTATTTTTAGGTTTAGAACAACTAGCATCCACAACAGACAACATGCAAAAAATTCTTATAAAGGGTTTATGCAAAATGGAGGGTAAACTACATGCATTGTGTGGTAAGTTCATACATACTGCATGGCAAACTGATATACAATGGAAATGACAGCAGGGAATCACAAAGGTTGCTGTAATGTTCATTTGTATAGAAGTACCAAATAATGCATACTTTTTATAATAAAGAAAACGTGTATGAGGGAAAATGTTAACATTTACTAGCAGTTTGAACAGATGATACAAAGGCAGGCAATCAGTACAAAAAGCATTATAGTAATAACAAGAAACAGAAGAAATGTAAGGGTGAGACTACAGGAAATGCAGCAGAGTCAAACAAAACAAAGGAATTATTTAATAAATAGTGTAGGCAGAAAGTCATTCTAAGAACCAGTATGAGGAACTAAACATTGGTCCGCTAGGATATGTAGACCGAACAGGGTTACAAACTCCATAAACTGGTTTGAAATGTTTAAATTACTGAAACATAGCTATCACTGCTGAAACCAGTGTTCTGTATAGAACAAATATCCATGCTGTACAGAAAATGTGCTATGCAGAAAGATGAACAGATAGAAATAGTCGAGCATACCTTATCTGCCTGAAAACTGTAGGCTTTTGTACATCTGTATGTTAAATACAGATAGAGGACAGGGAAAAGTGTACAGGAAAAGAAAATATAATTCACTGATGTAACTGATGCATACTGCATACAGATAAAACCAAAAATATAAGCAGAGTGCTATACAGGCCAAATGTCATACAAAACAAAGCACTCAGAGTACACAGGCTAGTTTATAAATTTTGGAAAATAAAAATGCTCAGCACCGTAACTTAGATCCATTGAGAAGGTATAAAACAAAGCAGGCAAAATGCTCATACTGGGGACACGAAGTCTGTGGAAAGGACAGGTAAAGGATGGTTAAAAGCAAAGAAAAAAAATATAATGCTTCACTAACATGGTGTATAAAATCAGGGTTCTGCAGAAGAGTTGCTATGTACTTTAACTGCCAAAGTCTCAAAATAACCTTTAAGCTAAACACTTCCAAAATTATCCATATCCCCTCCCACTAGGATTGCACACCAATATTTCTCATTTTTGGGCAGTCTGTTTCTCTCGCAGGGACTGCCTTTCGGGAAAATGATCTCAGGCATGCCTTTATTTACAGCTCATACATTTAGCTAAATGAAATCACTGCAGAATCAAATCAATAAAACACTTCAGTGAAGGCTAATCAGTGATTACAGAGTTCAGTAAAATTGTACTGTTTCACTGTTTAATGTCCAAATCCACACTGTCTGTAACAAAGCCAGCTATGCAAAATGGTACGAGTTAACTGCATAAAATAATAGAAACATGATCAGCTTGGGAAATGTGTCAGCCATATATCCTTTTACTTAAATATATATACATCCATACATATATAAACACTAAAAGCAATAATAATATGCATGTTTCATTTATTTATTTAACATTTGTTAATTAAGTGAATGGGCTAGTCTGAAGACCATTAGCCATAATCTGGGCCATATGTCATAACACTAATACAAATTTGTCAGTTCAGGTCCACCGCAGAAATAAAAATACAGCATGCAGAAAAACTGCAACCATCTAAAAGGCAACATGCATGTCATATTCAAAATCAAGCAGTAAGGCAATAGGATTCCACAAACTGGATATGTGGTATGTGTATGTATGTGTATATATACACATACATCCATAGATATATATATATATATATATGTATATATATATATATATATATATATATATATATATATATATATATATATGGGTCTACGTTACTTGATTGAAATTTCACAATCAAGCAAAAGTGGACTACATTGAAAGTGCACTTTTGCAAAAGCCGATTCAAAACAAACTACTTTAAACACTATTTTGTAGGGGGGCAAGCTGCCCTGCACTCCCATGTGGGGGGGCTGTGCCCCTCACACACACCCCCTACTTAAATATAATAACTCCGAGATGGCACTACAGTGGGGAAAAGGATATATTTCCTTATCCCCACTGTAATGTGGTTCGGTAAATCGGCTTATGCAAAAGTGCACTGTCGATGTAGTGCACTTTTGCTTAAGTGGTTTCAATCTTCTGTTTGTCGAAAAAGTGTGTTTTCAACAAACAGAAATAGACCTATATATATATATATATATATATATATATATATATATATATATATATATATATGTATATAAGTTTGTTAGTAATGCTCTGGTCTGTCCTTGTACTCAAATTATGTCTTCCAGAATCTGGAATTCCATCCTTAACACCATCAGATAACAAACCAAATTATTCAGATTCAAAACTTGCTAAAACAGCACTTTAACAACACCTGGCTTTGTTCTTGCAACTCTTTAGGCTAGACTTAACATGGCTCTTTCACATCTACATTACTCCTGCAAACCTCAACAAAAGGAATTCTCAATGTAAATTTCCTACTGTCTTGTATGCCATTTACCCCTACTGCCACTTGTACTGTCTCTGCATACCCCTACTGCCACTTTTACTGTTTCTGCATACCCCTACTGCCACTTGTCCTGTCTCTACATACCCCTACTGTCACTTGTGCTATCTCTGCATACCCCTACAGCCACTTGTACTGTGTCTACATACCCCTACTACCACTTGTACTGTCTCTGCATACCCCTACTGCCACTTTTACTGTTTCTGCATACCCCTACTGCCACTTGTCCTGTCTCTACATACCCCTACTGCCACTTGTGCTCTCTGCATACCCCTACAGCCACTTGTACTGTGTCTACATACCCCTACTGCCACTTGTACTGTCTCTGCATACTCCTACAGCCACTTTTACTGTTTCTGCATACCTCTACTGCCACTTGTCCTGTCTCTACATACCCCTACTGCCACTTGTGCTGTCTCTGCATACCCCTACAGCCACTTGTACTGTGTCTACATACCCCTACTGCCACTTGTACTGTCTCTGCAAGCCACTTTTACTGTTTCTGTATACCTCTACTGCCACTTGTCCTGTCTCTACATACCCCTACTGCCACTTGTGCTGTTTCTGCATACCCCTACAGCCACTTGTACTGTGTCTACATACCCCTACTGCCACTTGTACTGTCTCTGGATACCCCTACCTCCACTTTTACTGTTTCTGCATACCCCTGCTGCCACTTGTCCTGTCTCTACATATCCTTACTGCCACTAGTCCTGTCTCTACATACCCCTGACAGGTGTTTCCCTGCAGCAACATTCTAACTCTTGCTCATTACATTCTACATCAATTGCAGCTTCACTACAACTTTCTTTTTCTCTCTGTCACCTAACAAATATACACATAATGCTCCTTGACTCACCTATTATCTGCTTTCTACTCATATCACCTCCTTTATGCTTTCTACTCATATCTCCCGGACCCCTTGTATCTTATTTCTTCTTCTTATAACTGTAAAATAGTAGTTTTACATTTAAAACCTCACTGTGTATGCCAGGTTTATGTATTAATATGCAATGTCTTCATATTTTAGTGTTTGCAAATTTTGTCTAGTACAGCTGCCTTTCACTTTTTATATGTCCATATAGTACCTTTAAGCTTATAGTTTTCACCCTGTTGTATACAATTACTTATTTTGTTACTGGAGCTTTTCTCCATGGCCTGTACTTAAAAAGGTCTAGCACAGTCAACAAAAGCAATAAATAACTAAATAAATAAATAAAAATCGTTAATGAGCCTTTACGTTGGCGTGCATTCCATGGAAGCAGGTATATTTACTAGACACTGTATCAATCACAAAGAACACTGAAAGTACACCGATCACAAAAGAAAAGCAGAACAGCTTTGTTTCACAATTGTTAACACCATCAAAGCAAAATGGGGGTCATCACTACATCGCACCAGCCAGTGTACCCCCATATTAAACATACGAAGTCAACAGCCACACAATCAAGACCACAAGTAAAACACCATCCACAAAGCATGAGCCACTACTGCATGATTCTATCACTCCTGTAGTCAATTACGAGTGCTTTCAAAAGCTCGTGACGGTGATACCAGCTGTTGAAAAGATCAAGAATCAATAAACTGCCTTGTAGATGTATATATAATTTATTTATTTTACATTTGTTGACCGGGGTAGTCCGACTGGATATATGTCCATTTTCAGCGGAGGCCCAGGGAGAAAAGCTTCAAGACATAGAAAAAAAATTACAAAGTGATTACATGCTAACAATATACACATTATTGATAGATTATACATGGCTACAAAACCTTTTGTGAAACATATTCAATACAAAAAAACAGTTTATGTGTTTATATATATATATATATATATATATATATATATATATATATATATATATATATATATATTGGTTCCATAGGAAGTGTGTTTCTTCAGTAGATTAATAGAGAGAAAAAAAAAACAAAGCAACAGTCAGTAGGTATAATAACCAACAGAGGTGGTCATGGAAGAGATGAATACTGTCAGTCTGGATTAGTGCAAGGGTACAGCCATTGTGAATCTAGGAGGATTCTTAGTTGCTTTTTAAACAGTAGAGTGGATGAAAGGGATGTTAGTTCAGTTGGAAGCTTGTTCCAAGTGTTACCAACAGAGTTAGTGAACAGGCAATCCCCAGACTTGTTGGGTTTTAAGGTAGATACTAGTACCCTTTTGGCAGATCATAGGGTTGTTAGGTTTTTGTATGGGATAATAAGGTTACAAAGTATGGGAGTATTTGTGGGATAATGCAGAATTTTATGAATAATTGTAAGTTGCTGTATAAGAAGCTGACTTTGCAATTCCAGCCATCCTAATAGTTTGAGATTCTCGCAGTGATGGGTTCTAAATGGGGATCCAGTGGCAAATCTGGCTATGTTATTATAAGATGTTGCCAATTTATTGATATTGCTTTTTGGAGAGATTTGTATAAATTGGGGAGGCATAGAGAAGGGTGGAGAGTAGGTAAGTTTGGGCGATAGTAGACCTAGTTGAAGCTGTGAGAAAGGGTTTAAGTCTATAAAGAGAACCAAGTTTTCTATTAACTGATTTAATAGTTAGGTTAATATGTGTGTCAAAGTTAAGATTATTATCAATTGTTACACCTAGAAGTTTGGTGGTTATGTCGGGAGCTATTTTAGTACCATTGTTGGATGTGACTGTAAAGTTAATAGTGGGGGACTTTAGGGTGGGAGTGAACAATAATAGTTTTGATTTTTTGGGGGTTAAGGGGGAGACAGTGTTAATGAAACCATTTTTCGACTAAGTTAAATACTGTTTGGGTCTTGGTTTGAAGCTCTGCAGGTGAGGAGGCACTACATATTAATGTTGAGTCATCGGCGTATTGTATGCAGGTGGCCTGTGGAATGGATGTTGGGAGGCATAGAGAAGGGTGGAGAGTAGGTGAGTTTGGGCGATAGTAGACCTAGATGAAGCTGTGAGAAAGGGTTTAAGTCTATAAAGAGAACCAAGTTTTCTATTAACTGATTTAATAGTTAGGTTAATATGTGTGTCAAAGTTAAGATTATTATCAATTGTTACACCTAGAAGTTTGGTGGTTATGTCGGGAGCTATTTTAGTACCATTGTTGGATGTGACTGTAAAGCTAATAGTGGGGGACTTTACGGTGGGAGTGAACAATAACAGTTTTGATTTTTTGGGGGTTAAGGAGGAGACAGTGTTGATGAAACTATTTTTCAACTAAGTTAAATACTGTTTGGGTCTTGGTTTGAAGCTCTGCAGGTGAGAAGGCACTACATATTAATGTTGAGTCATTGGCATATTGTATGCAGGTGGCCTGTGGAATGGATGTTTTCAGATCATTAATGAAAATGGTAAATAGGAGAGTTCCCAGAATGGAGCCTTGTGGGACACCAAGAGTGATAGGGAGCTGAGTGGATAGTTTATTGTCCAAGAGGACTGCTTGCTGTCTATTTCCTAAGTAGGACTTAAACCACTTGACTGTTTTGGTGTCAAATGAGAAAGATTTAAGTGTATCTGACAATAGTTGATGATTCACCATGTCAAATGCCTTTGAGAGGTCAATAAAGAGGGCTGAGGACAGTAAGTTGTTGTTACGTTTTTATTAATGCAGTCTGAAAAGGATAGGAGTGCTGTTGTTGTACTATGGAATGGCCTAAAGCCATGCTGGCAGTCCACTAGTAGGTGGTTTTGGAGGAGATAATCAAGTATTTGATGATGAATACATCTCTCCATAATTTTTGCTAGTGGGGAAAGTAGGGCTATGGGGCGGACATTAGAGAGATCATTTGAGTTACCTCCCTAATGGAGAGGTATAATGTGTGAGACTTTCCATAGATATGGGATGGAACATTCTGTAATCATTCTGTTTATTAATATAGCAATTGGGTAGGCAGGTACTCCAGCTGCCATTTGCAGGTATTCAGCTGGAAGGAGGTCAGCTGATGGAGTACATGGTTTAAGTTTGAGGAGTAGGGTGCGTATGAATGATGTTGGGACAGGCTGGAGGTGGAGTGTGTGGGATAAATTTGTTGGGAAGGGTGACACAGTAGTGGTAACAGGTGGTATGGGGGGTAAGGTATTAGCTAAAGAATGGCCCATTTCAGAGAAAAAGTTGTTAAAAATGTCAGCAATCTGGTTGGGAGAGTTTTAAGTCAAATTAGAAGAGGTAGGTGTTTTGGAGTGTCCAGGGTGGAGCAATTTATTTATTCCTGACCATAATTTTTGTGGGTTTTGATGTTGGGTCTGTTGGAATTTGAGGTAATAGTTTCTTTTATCAAGGAATACTGATTTATTTGTGGCATTTCTAAGCTGTCGAAAAGTTAGGTGATCAGCAGAGTTTTTAGTTTTTCTTCATTTGGACCAGGTTTGATTTCTCAGTCTCATTTTTTGTCTATTCTCCTTTGTGAGACAAGGAGCAGGTTTGTTCCTAATTCTAACAGTGCGAGAGGGAGCATGGTATTCCAGAATTTGTAGGAATTTATTGTTAAAGTATGAGACGGCTTCATCAAGAGGTAGGGATTTTAGGGATGACCAATTGCAAGCTTTAAGCTCAGCTTAAAAGTTAACTGGGTTTAGATTTTTCTTGATTCATGCAGTTCTAAAGTTAATTTGGTTGGGAACTGAGGTATTTTGTCTGGATATAAAGGTCAGGGAATGGTCACTAATATCATTAGGGAGTAAGCCTATTTTGTATAATTGGGGACTACTGTTAACTAGTATCCAGTCTAAGGTGGTTTGCTTGTTGCTAGGTTTATGGGTTCTGGTAGGGTAGGTGATGGTTTGATGAAAGCCATAAAAATTGATGTGAGTAGTTGGATTTACAGATGTAAAACATTTCCAGTCAATATTAAAGTCCCCAAGGAGTATGGTTTCTTGTGGGAAGGATGTGGAGAGCCAACTAAGGGAGTTTTCCAGAGTATTTATGTTATTACCTGGGGGGATGTATGAGCAAATAATGTATACGGATTTGTTTGCATTAACTTGGAGCTTGGATATTAAGATCTCGGCATTACTAGGTGAGGGTGGTTAAGTATCTAGTGAGGTGACCTGTAATTCAGATTTGAACAATATTGCCACCCCACCACCCTTTTTATTTAGATGGTCTAGTATCAGAATGTTGTAGCCAGGTGGGAGAATATCATTGTCTTTAGTAACTGATTTGAGCCAGGTTTCAGTTATACATAGGATGCCAAAGGAATGTAAATCTAGCAGGGAGTGCAGCTTGGTGATTTTATTATTTATGCTGCATATATTAAGGTGAGCTATGAGAAGAGAGTTTGAGGTTTTAGTGGGGGTATGTGATGTGGATGGGTAGTAAGATTGGGAATTATAAGTAGAATTGCTAGGACATCGGTTTGGATGAATGTCATCATGTAGTAATAGGTGCTGTTGGGGATTCTGTGAAGTTTTCCCGAGTTTACATAAGATGGGGTCAGTTTTCCTGGTTTGGAAATGCCTAATATGGGTTAGTCTATGGAACTATGGTTGCAGGTAGGATGATGAAGATGTTATGTTACTATGGGTTTGTGAGGCTAGAAAACAGAAAGGGGTTGTTTGTTTTAAGGGGTGGTGAAATTTAGTAAGGCTTAGGTATTCATAGCAGGAGAGGCTGTGGGATAGAAGAAGAATGGTAAGGACTGTGGACATGAGGAGTAAGTTAAGATATCTTTGTAAGACAGTGATAGCCATAGTAGGAGGCAATTTATGGGTAAAAATATGGAGAATAGTGATTCAAGAAGGACAAGATAAGGGTGTGTCTATCCAAAGAAAAGGATAGGTAATTTGGGAATTTGAGTAAATTGGTATTAATTAGATAAGTATGTAATGAGAGAAAGCGAGCTATTGGTGGATGAGGGGTAGAGGTGTGGCTAAGGAAGTATAAGGTTAGGCGCTCTAGAGGTGGGTGGGATATGGGGTAGGGTATGGTAGGGGAGCAGAGTGAGCCCACAGAGTGAACAGAGAGGGCAAGAGCAATAAGGTAGGTACAGCAGAAAAAAAGTATCAGCTGTCTTTAAAGTTATGGCTAGATAAAGTAGAAATGAGAGGGAAATAGGGGGGAAAGGGTGTTATCATATAGGTTCATAGGTAGGTACTAGGCTATTGGCCCTAGGGCCTATATAAGCCTAGCCAAACAGTACCCTGGCTTTTGCCACCCAAGAAAATTATTTTCCTGTGCCCCTGTCAAGCAGTAAATATAAGTATTAGTTATTGTGGTAAGAGTGAAGTTTCCTAAGAGTTTAGTAGGAGGAAAAGATTTGTAGATAGTCACTGTAAAATAGATTTAAGACCTTTGGGAACTGAAGGTTAAAAACTGAGTTGGTAGAATATTGCCACCTAGTGGACAGCGGGGAAATAGCAACTAGGAGAGTTAAGTAAGAGGGTTCTTCCATTCAAAATAAAAATAGGCTTAGCGAAAAAAGACTGGAGGAGGATAGTGGCTAGGAGTCTGCGGTAGGCTGCTGAATCTCGCACGGAGGGATTCACAAGCACTCTAGGCATTCAGATAAAATAAGTATTAACAACATACATGTACATTTACTTTAGGCTATAAGCATTTTATGAAGTCTGGTAAGCAGTCAGCTTCTGGGGTGTCTTCAAGTTAGCAGATGGATTTCCTTTTAGTTTTTATGGCAGGGAGAGGGAACCCAGAACACTTTACTGTAAGAAAGGAAGAGAGAACACCAGGTTAGAAAGCTTTAGCTATGAAGAGTGAGAGGGAGAAGGGGGATGTTGGGGTGAAAGACCATATAAGTAGTGGAAATGAAAGTTATAGTGAGAGTACAGAGGTGGGACATAGGTAGAGAGGGAGTATAAGAGGTGAGAAATTAGCAGTGAGAGGGAGAAATGATGGGTAGTAGACAAAGGTAATAAAAGTGAGCAATAGTAGGAGGCCACGTGAACAAAGAAAGGGTTGGCAGTGAAACTTCATACGGTAGTCACTAACACTCTACAACAACTAATAGAAAAGGGTTACTTTTAGGTTGTCAAACTGTCACTTTCTTGACAGCATGTATTAATGGGAGAAGTTGCATCAGAAGACATATTTTGTCAAATGAAGGATATGTGAAAACTATTATGACTGAATGTTTCTTTGGGGAAGGTAAGTGTTGGTTTTGGATTGTAATGCTGCAACTTTCAGGTATATCAAAAATTTCATGGGTGACAGAGTGTGCATGTTTGTGTGTGCGTGTGTGTGTGTGTGTGTGTGTGTGTGTGTGTGTGTGTGTGTGTGTGTGTGTGTGTGTGTGTGTGTGTGTGTGTGCCGATATTTATCTGTAAATGGCTGTATGGTCAAGAACCAGTCAGATAACAGCAAACAAAAAAAAAAAACAAGAATTTTGATCACCAAGTACATAAACAAAGTGTACTGGATTGCAATGAGAATGCAAAGGATTAGGACATTTTCTCCATTCCCCACTATTTCATGATATCAAAATTAATACATACAGTGATGTGAGGGTCTGAGGGGTGCAGGGATCTTTGTACAACTTTCCATACATTCAGTGATGGATTCAATGCTGTGTGACTAACTGAATAGGAATTAATATTAGTTCCATCAAGTGTGTGTGTGTGTGTGTGTGTGTGTGTGTGTGTGTGTGTGTGTGTGTGTGTGTGTGTGTCTAACCCCGTGTACTCGATAGTGCACTTAAATGAAAGTGTACTTTTGCAAATACCAGTTCACCAAACCGGTAAAATAAAAAAAATGACACACTGCAAAGGCAGTTTTGCAGGGGGAGCAATCTCCCCTGCACCCCGCACACCCCCGTTACTTTATATATATTAACGTTGAGATTGCACTACAGTGGGGAAAGAGATATATTCCCTTATCCCCACTGTAGTGTGCTTCGGTGCTGCAGTGTTTCTCTTTTTTATATTACCAGTTTGGTAAACCGGTATTCATGAAAGTGCACTTTAGTTTAAGTGCACTTCCGCATACATGAGGTCGGATTTTTGTTTGTCGAAATAATGAGATTTCAACAAAAAAAGTAGACACACACACACACACATATATATATATATATATATATATATATATATATATATATATATATATCTCGACGCGTAACCTTCCACTAAGTAAAGTAAAGTAAAGATTTCTCCACAAAGGATTGAAAAAATAAATAAATAATGCTTTTTGCTGGGGGACAAGCCCCCTACAACCACCATGTGCTAATTATATATACCAACTCCAAGATCGCACTACAGTGGGAAAAGCGCATACACTCCTATCCCCACTGTGCTGCAATCTGTTGGTGAAAAAGCTGATTTTCGATCAAGTGTACTAGGTTTTTCACACATCGAAGTAAAATCTAATCTGATTTACGTTTCTGTACATATCACACACACACACACACACACACACACACACATTTTTATATGTGTGTGTGTCTGTGTGTGTGTGTATTACCTATTTTTGCATATATAGGTATAGATATGCACCATCTTTAAAGCTTTCAGCACAGCCTTAAATAAAGACTGCTTGGCATAATGATTTAAGATCTTCACCCCACATGCACAAATTATAAGGTTCAGTCCTGTCCTCCTGCCAATGTCAATATCTCTTTGGAGTTTGTATGTTCTCTCTGTGTCTCTGTGGGGTTGATCCCACCTCTGAAAAACATGCTGAGTGTATCCATCTCAGACTCACCAATGAATGGAGTGGTGGGCAACAGCACAGGCTCTACTTGGGACCCTATAGGGGAAGAATTGTATAAACCAACTGTTTTGGGCATCTACTCTGGTATGCAGTATCCTCAAGATATGAGAACACAGATCACAGACTGTACACTATGACAGGGCTAGCCACTTGACAGTATAAAATATGGCCCTAGGTGATGTTGATTAATATCACCAAATGGACATGGGTGTTTGCCAGAGATAAGTGGGTTGAAGATCCGACCTGCACCTGGGTCCCATACTAACAATGGGATGGGTATGTGTGCCTATTGGTCATTGTATGCCTGCCATAAAGCTTAGCATCCCTGGGTCAATAAGCTACTGGCTAGCTGGTATACAGTTGCCCCATCAAGGTTACCACGGATAGTACTGTTGAGTGAAAGCTGGATGTAATACCAATCAACCTGCCAAACATGAGCTAAGAATTGCTACACTCAGTGTAGGTTCACTGACAGGATGGAGCTTGGACATGGATGACATGGTGGCTCAGAGGAGGGTGGAAGTCCTCCAGCAAACAAAAAAGTAAAATGAGTATTAAATGTTTAATATAGATCCATAAAATAGGGCTCCTAGAAGCTCTGATCCAGGGATATTTCACTTAAAACAGTAGTCTGCAAGAAACTGTTTTTCTTTGCTCTTGATTCTGCATTTATTGATCAGTAAGCATGAGTTTACAAAAAGCATGTGGGTTGGCCACCCTAAGCTTTGCATCAAAATATGTTGTTGTATAAAAGACACAAATAACATAATATCACTGCCCTATGACCCCCTACACTAAGACATTTGGGGCTCCTGTGTTTTCAACTCTTTGTTTTCGCTAAAATGTACATTGGACCAAAAGTCTGTATTATGCTTGCTGAATTCCAGTTTGCATTCAGTAACCAGAAGGCTCATACCTAAAATGCTGATTCCTGCCATTTGCTAGGATACATAGAGAAGGACTGCAGATGCAGTCCTGGAAAACAAAGTTCAACTACTGGGTATGAGTTTTGGAGGAATTTAGCCAAGGAATTAGAGTACTTAGCCAATGTCAACCTATTAATGGCAATGCAAGAAGGCATCTAGATGTACAACAAGGAAGCCATCTAGCAATGGCTTAGACATAGCTACAAGTGGAAATAGCCAATCAGTAATCAGCAAGGCTTGTCAAACACTGCTCAGTCTTGTACTGATAGTGAGAGGTCTGTGTATGTAAGAATGCACCAATATCACAGTATTTCAGGCACTGCTTCATCAGGAATCACACCCACTACAGCAGAGAGTGGGTAGAGACTAAAAAAATCTGTCTGTCTCACCAACTAATAGTGATGGCTGTATAACACAACCAACTCTGTCACCACCACCACCCTCCCCCCACTCACACATGCACACTACCTGCATCAGTATGCAGAATAGGAGATGAAAGGGCACATCAGGCACAGTGTAACAGTGGCAAAATGTAAAATAGTGAAAATTACTGAAAACGCTATTACTTCTGAGGTGGGGTTCTATTCTGGAAAAAAAAAACAACATCAAAAACTCATGACTAGGACACACCTGCAGCATATAAAGCAAAACTCATTGTTTCAAAGATTAAGACATCTTGGTAGGAAAAAAAAAACACAAAATAAGGCGCCCACATCTCTCTCTCTCTCTTCCTCCATTAAGAAGGCTGTCTAAAGCAAAACCACGTCCACATCACTCTAAAGATAACCTACGCATGCATCAGGCTGTTGAAATCCTATAAATATGATTTAACAAGTCACAGATGTCTGTGTTCATCACTATGTCAGACTATCAGTGTTTATGCACAAGTGTCTGGAAGGACAATACGAAAAAAAGTTTGTAGCTAGTCATGAATCTGACCGGGCTCCAACAGGTATCACCTTGATTTTTAAACACACCTAGCATTGTAGACTGACATTCAACAGGGTAACACAATCTGCAGGATAGAAGAAGTGTGGATAAAAGCCAACAGAAAATGTATTCCTGATCAAAGCTCTATTCAACTCTACTTTATGTTTTCTTTATTTCATCAATTATTAAGTTTAAAAACATGTTTTGAGTACAAACGTAAAACATCAAACTAATTTCATATATTCATACACTGTAAGAGCAAAAGCATAAGGACAGATAAGCATTCAGTGTTATAATCCATTCTTTTATCTTATGATCACTCTGAAAACATACCACAGAGAGACCATGCTTCAAATTTAACAGTTTGCTAATGTTTTTTTTTCATAAAATACATAGCCTTGTTTAATTAATTTTGGAGAGTTGAAAAGTAATTCAAATCTAGAAATCAGAATATTTTTGGTTTCCTAACTTATATACCATCATTTGGAAAAGCTATACTTCAAAATCTATAACATTTTTAAGTTAAAGCACTCCTACTTTATTAATTTCAGAATATTTTGATACATTTAATGCTAAGAGTCCTATGCCTTAAGCAAATGTATTAACATAGCCATACACAAAAATAAAGAAATGCATGCACCTACAAAAATATGAGTAAGACTTATTATAAGCAGAAATTAAGAGACCAAAATGCTGTATTTGTGTATTATCCTAATTTTTACATTTATGATTTTAAAATGGTGCATCTTATAATGCCAAACCAATGTACGTTCAATAAAGGCAACTTGATATTATGGTTTCTGCATTTTTTTTTCGATGTGAGTGATATTATTTGGGATATTTTGCAGGCTTCTAAATGTTTATGGACATCAGACTTGATTTTAAGCTATGTGTTTCTAAAGTATGGCCAAACAATAAACGTATGCTGTAATGATGAGGTCAGAAAAGGACTGGTACAAGGCATGTCTGCATCTAGTGGGGTTTAACTGTTCTGGCCTGAATGTACCCATAAAGACTTAAAAAGTAAAAAGCAATGGGCATTCAGAAGTTATGTAGCTGAAACACCACTATGTCTTAAGGGGTCATTTGCATATATCCATTGGGCCTACTTGAGAGGAGGTTAAAGGTATTACACACTGAAGACTCTAACTTTGTTGTATCTTTATTGCAGCTTTTACTGAATGGATTGTTTGAGTGGCCTTGTTATCCTTTGGTTTGGATATTATTTGGGATAATTTGCATTTACCTAAATATTTACGGACATCAGACAATTTTAAGCTATGCGTTTCTGTGGTACAGCTAAACAATCCACATGCTATACTGAAAAGGTCAGAAAAAGTCTGAAAGAGGGCATGTTTACAACTAATGGGATTTGGCTTTTTTGGCTTAAATGTACATATAAACATAAGTCTATGCTTGGCCAATTCCCCGTCTCACACATAGAAGTGTTTAAACCCCCTTTTCTATAATGTAGTGGTGTATATATATTAAGGGGGTGAAGTCTCTCATGTTGGAGGGTGTGCAGGGTGAAGTCCCTCATGTTGGGGGGGTGTGCAGGGTAAAGCCCCCCCCCCCACCTTGGTGGGTTTGAAACAGTTCCATGTGTGAAATGGGTAAGTGTTGCACAAGTAGTTACTTACCCTGTCGATGAAATGGAAGTTTGCTGAGTGAACGTTCAATGCGTATTGTTCAATGTTCAGCCATTTGATGGCTAGCCCATTCAATGGCTGAACATAGACCCATAAAGACTTTAAAAGTAAAAGGTCAAGGGCATTGAGCCACATAGCAGAAACTCTGGTATGACCTTAATGGGTCATTTGCATATATCTCATGGGCCTTCATTACAGAAGGCTTAAAGTATTACTCAGTGAAGACATTAGTTTGGTTGTGCCTTTTTTTTTCAGTTTTTACAGAATGGTTTTCCTGTGTGACTTTTTTACCTTTTGGTTTGGATACTGTTCTGTTTAGGGGAAGATGCAGTTCTAATGGCTGCATGTTCACTGCAGTAAAAAGAAAGCCCAGAGCACTTAATGTAAAATGATTTAACTCCACTAATGGAACAGACATTAAAGAGATAATCAGACTTAAATTTCAAAAATATTCAGAAACCGAATTTAAATAAAATTAAAAAATAAAATAAAAATCTTTCTTTCTTTAGTGCTTTATGTATAGTTGTATAGTCTGCTGCACTGTATAAACATTTTTTCCAATAACAATCAACTGAAATGTCCACTGTCGAATATAGTTATTCGCTGTTATGTAGTACACCATGGCCATGAAACTAAGGCCAAGGTTTATAAATGGTCCACTGATCAGCCCTCTTACTTGGTCAGCAAATGTAAAATAAACAAAGTATCACACTGATCTTGCCTGATAATCTTGTCTAACATAGTTCCAGGTACCTCAGTTTACTAGCAGCTGCATTGGAGAGGATAACATTACAATTTATTCTGTAAACCTGGAAGGCTATGTGTTTTTTATGTTTTATCTTCTCTCATCTACAATGAAATTGCAGTATCCACATCCCCAAAATGATGTCATGTTGTGTATTAGCCAGGATTTTGCACACAACTGAAAAACATTGTGGTTAACCAAATCAATTTATGTCTTCAGATATGCAGACATTAACTGATGATGTATCTTTGCAGAACATTCACAGTGTCATGTGGCTGCAGTTAGTAAAAAAATAAAGCAGCCTGTTGATGTTTCTGTGCACAGAAATGGTACACGTTTTCTACTGCCATATTTCAGGCATTGTGATGACCTTGGATAGGTTACAGCTATAACAACAGGGGTGGGGGGCCTTCCTTAAAAAATATAAAAAGAGATCCATCTGGGTATGTGACAATGGGGTCTACTACATGTGATCAGGTGCTGTTAGCTTGTGACACACTTCCTCGGTGCCACTTGCTGAAAAAGACAAGTGCTCTAACTCCCACCAGCCTGATCTTACTTAAATACTTAGCTATCCCTACACATGACCCTATTAAACTGTATAGCCCTATAAGAGACCTAACTTTAACCCTAAAATTCTCATCTAGTTCATACCACTCTCTAACTGTAAGACTTCACTTCACATCTCCTGACCTGAAATCCCCAAACACTCTCCAAACCTAAAACTCTTAACCCCTCCCTAAACTTAAATTTCTTGATTACTACCTAAACCTAAACTCCCAGCCACTCCCTAATCCTAAACAGGGTAGAACAGTCAGTTCCTAAACATAAATCTCCTCTCCTGCTCCCCAAAATATCCCTGCCATCCTTAAAATCTAAATTCCCTTCCCAATTGTGTTAATCTACACTCCCTCCTCTTCCACTACTCTCTCTTTAGAGCTGTCACATGCACCTCATTTGAACCTGAACAACGTGTCCGAGTAAGGTGCGGCATCTGTTTAACAAAACTCATATTTGAGTTTAAGTGCAATCAGCAGAATGTACCAATTAAAAAATCCTGGAGGCTCTAGCTTCGAGATAATGGTCTTCCTGCACTTGGGACTTGAGCACTTGTAGCAAAACTACAGCAATGTTTATGGTAAAGGAATAATTATTCATTAACTTCTTACTTCAATCTGCCACAAAAAGATGACATACACTCTTTGAAAGAAATAGCTATTACTTAGTTAGGTTCACAGTTACTAAACACGCATTCTAAGAAGGGTCTAAGAGGTCTAGCCTAAATGCCTATATGTTCCCAAAGCACCGTCTGCTTAAGTGACTTGCTCAAGGCTGTAGGTAAATGAAAGATGCGAAAATCAAACTGTACTGCAGGAAGTGGTGCGTCACTATTCTATGGGGTAAGCTGCTCCTCTCTGTCACAATTATATGGCAGACATACCTTACCAGATTCAAACCCTGCACCTATCATGCTCCACACAGCTGTGTATTAATGACTTCTGCCACTGGACATTGCTTATTAACAGCTCATAGCCTTAATTTTCTGCACTAATGACTAGGGAGACTGTTTATCACTGGTTGTAGGTCACCTTTGTTTATAAAACATCCCCATGTAAGTGCCACCACTGATGTGTTTTCTCCATTTATTATTTGTTGCTAGACAAATAATGGTCATATTGCATATATGTTAAACTGTGTATTTTTTGTGTTGTGAATTTCACTATTTCTTTTATTTTGTATCCCTTCTTCTTTATCAGTTTGTACATACTACCATTGCCCTATAAAACTGTCTACCTGCCAAATGACCCAGGTCATTGCTGAAAAGTGTCTGCTGACTAGTTACTGGCTATCTAATTTGTAAATTAGTAACTGAAATGTTGAATGGGAACAGCATAGGCATGTGCGTGTGGAACTTTATGTGTTAATGCTAATAATGACAGTTTAAGAATGTATGTTTGCTATGTTTTTTATGTATGACAGAAGGAGTAAGAGTTCAAACATGTATGTCAGTGCTATATGAATGAATATTAGATGTGTTTTAAAAATATGAGTCACCCATGTGTACATGCATGCATGCCAGTAAGCGTATGAATAAATCTGAGATGCGTAAGGTGTATTAATTTTGCTAAGCCACTTAAAAGTAAAGCCATGCTTATTTTAAAGGCATTGAAAAAATATTTAAGGCCACAGAAGATGTGCTTTCTAAAAGAAGGCATATGATAATCCTTATTTAGTCCACACTGCCTCCCACTTAATACATATTATACATCACTAGTGACATATATCCAGTACACTACAAATAAGAGATGCATGTTTCAGTAATACTGCCAACTAAGGAACACTGTACCATATGTATGTATGTATGTAGTGGGCTGCAGTGCGAGTCTGTTCCTATGCCCACCCCTCTGCATTATGCCACTCCATTCCACTGTCAAAAATGATATTTTATTGTCTGTGCTTCTCCAATGCTTCCTTCTTCTCATTTTCCCGCTCCATCTTCTGCCATGCTGTATGGTGTTGGGGGTGATGACCTCTGTGACCTAACATTCTCCATGATACACCTTACAGTTGGTGCATGGCTAGCAGCCTGAACCAAGAGAAAGACACTTCAACTTTTTTTTTTTTGGGGGGGGGGGTGGCAGTTAAGAGACAAATTCTCTATATGAGTACTTTCAAAAATAGTATCAAACTTTCTCTGCAAATAATCTGGTCATATAAGCAGCTAAGCACTGACAAATATGATCTAGTTTTTTCAAAAGCACAGTGTCTAATTAGAAATTAAAGAAATGGCACACTATGTTTAAAATTTGTGCACGCACATGTTGTAAATGAAAAAAAGAATGTATACAGAAGTATATATTACTTATAATTGCATGTACAGTAAAATGTTTCTTTCTCCTTTCCCGACCTGGTCTGCATTTTAGTTATAAGAGATAACACTGTCATTGATTAGATATCACTGTCCTTCATTTTGTAACTTATTACCCATTTTGTTCTGTTTTCTGTTTCAGGGGCCACTAATTACTGAGTACCTAGTTATCCATCATCAAATGAGTGTTTTTACCTAGCAACATGTCAGTTTAATAGTCATGTATCCACTGCTGTTCATTATATTTGCTGTAAATACATATAAATAGCTCATGTACCTCAAAGCTAGACTAACCTTATAACAAATATCCATATATATGAAACATAAGCAGTTATATGTGAATGCATTTCACATCATCCAATGCAAACTGCTCAGAAGCCAATTCATCCAGAACCCTTTTTTTTCCATTTTTGCACATGGGGTTGGGGGGGGGTCTCTTCAACAATGACAATTATCTACAGCCAAGCTTTTTATTGCCACGTGGCTATTCCTGATGTGGTAGTTCTTCCAGACCCCATACTCGCACAAACACACACACACACACACACACACACACACACACACACACACACACCTATGGCTATGTTAAAGTGTCCAATCCACCTACTGCATGTCTTTCGAATGTGGAAAGAAACCATAGCACCCAGAGGAAGCCCACACAAACACAGGGAGGACATGCAAACTCCATACAGAATGCACCCCAGTAAATAATCGAACCAGTGAACCTCTTGCTTTGAGATGACAATGCTATCCACCAATGAAGCAAAAGGTACAGTGGCTCTAACCATCAAAGCTAAAACAAAAAATGAAAACCCACATCCCTATATGTAGACAGTTGTGTCCCTTTACAATCCTCATTTACATATATTCTAATTTTATGAGTGCCCAATGATATAGATAAGGGAAACTCCCCTATCTTCAGTGTTCCGCAATTACAGTATCACAAACCACTACTGTTCCAATAAAGCACTCCTTATCTGACCTACTCCCATAAAACACACACACACACACACACACACACACACACACACACACACACACACACAAAGAAACACAGAATCTGACCATCATAAGAATGCAGGAAGCAGCAACTTTTCATAGCTGCATTTTTAGGAAAGTTCAGCTATAAAGTTAAGTACTTTTGCTAAACCTTCTACTCACTCACTGAAATCTGGCAAAACGGGATCTGAAGAAAAGCTTTCAACAATATGAAAGCAATCCACAGCTACACGTTATACATAGTGTGTGTGTGTAGGTGTGTGTACACATGCATTCACGTACGCACACACGCACATATATACACATACATACATATTGTTACAGACTCTGTTGAAATTCAACATTCCACATTATCAGTTACTGGATGGCAAAGTAACTTATAAAGGTTTATTTTTATGGAGGAATAGTAGGAACTATTGCACACAGCTGGTAAAATGATACAGCTAACTGTAGGGAAAACATTTCCGAGGCAGAATTCCAGATGGTCTGTGTTTGCCTGGATTGGGCAGGGACCTGACATTATATTGTAGCATAATTGAAAACATAAACAATAGTGCTGCAAACAGCCTACAAAACTGAATGCATATATATATATATATATATATATATATATATACACATACATATATATATATATATATATATATATATATATATATATATATATATATATATATATATATATACACATATACACACACACACACACACACACACACACACAGACACACACACCAGATATTTCTTATGATTCTGCCTTGAAATCTAATAAAGAAAATCTATTGAACTACTGCACAAAAGCAGACATTACACCTAAATACAAAATCTCATGCTGGGTTTCAAAAATGATAACTTTCACAATAATTGTGAACAGGAATAAAACACCTACATTGTAAGCTGATTGAATAAGTATTGATGGCTAGAAGGGTAATTGTTACATGCCAGTGGACATTCATTGTGTAACATAAGCAATGAGTTGCTGAATATACAACTTGCATTTAATACAAATGAAGCTAGGCCCTATCTAACCCCCCCACGCACACACATACACACAACCACACTGTTGGGACGACAAAATCCATCTCGGTAATGCATAATCCTCCTGCATTCCAAACTACAAAATGTTTTCTAACATAGTTTTGTCTGCTCACCACTGCAACCGACCACCTACTGATGGTTTATGAATGAATAGAACTGTGACATAATACTGAGTCACACATTGTCATTCGTCACCCATAGTGATTAGAGGACAGGGTTAACAATCACATCACATTCTCTAATGCACATATAACTCTTTGTCACAGGAAGATATTAACTCTGTCTTGGGGATTGGCTGTTTGATATGCAATCCTTGGTCAAATGAAAGTTATCAATGTGCTGCAGATGTCTGGGAACCATTTCTGAAATCCGAAACTGAAATGTTTAAAACAGACAATGCTGTGCATGCCACTACATTCACAGACTGCAGTGAATTTATTTTATTTATTTTTTATATACACTCATTTTAGTCCCAGTTTTCAAACTATTAGTTTAATCACATTATTAGTACTATACTGCAGTGGTGGTGCTGCGGTAGCGTTGTCGCCTCACAGTAAGACGTCCTGTTCGATTCTCAGCTAAAGCGTCTTCTGTGTGGAGACATGCGTGAATGGGCGTATCTTTGTTGAAGGTTGTGCGTCAGGCCTGGCAAGTCGGTATGTAAAAATCTACTGCCAATCATTAGCGGACCGGAGTTCCGCTGTGTGGCGACCCCTAACTGGGAAAAGCTGAAAGATACAACAACAACAACTAGTGGAGTAGTACTAAAGAAACTTTCAGCTCATAATTAGAAGGCAAAGAACAACTGCATTGTTTTTAAATAAACAAGTGTAATGAAGTAACTCCCAAAACTGTACACTGACAAAGGAAAAATGTGAAAAAAACATCAGTTCTGCACTAAAATAACTTCCTTACAAAATGGATAAGGGTAATAAAGCCCTTACCAGGTCTGCAGTTTGGGTACGAAGGTGTAAATACATGGTGTAAACACATCCATGGTATCTGGCAGAATGCTAGTAAAAACTTCCAAGAAAGTGCTCATGGCTATGCAGGTATTGGGTCATAATTCAGTGCAGACTACTGGCAGAAGTTATTTCAGTGTGTGTAGAATATAGTAAAATTTTGTCATGGTTCCAGGCCTTTTACTACCAGACGCCATCAGTATGTACACATTGGTATGCAGTTATTGTATAATGATCCTGGCCCAATATCAAGCAGAAAATATAAGAACATATGCATGCACAGAAACATTCTTTTCTTCAGTACCCTTACTGTAAAATGATTTCTTGCAATTAGATTTCAGCAACCTCAATTCCTATGCATATAAATGTTTTGTTTTCTATCTAATGTGATATTGTAGTTGTTAACTTTTTGATTAATTGTTTTAAATTGCGTACTAGATCATGCATTTCTTATAGTTTACTGTTCAATTTTCGGTGGAGATTTTCTCCCTGTCCCTCCTGTGAAAAGTGGCTTTGTGCACAGTTGGACTTTCCCTGTAAGCAAATGTTAAAAAAAAATAGTAAATAATCTGTACATGCATATTACTCCTTCACCTCAAGCCATCAGTAGAACCCCTTAAAAATGATTGCAGCATATGTAGGTACTATTTCATGAATCAAGCCTCAGATGTCAAAAATGGTTACGGACCACCGTTTTTCTTAAGAAATGAAAGCAGAAAAGCATTTGTCATTACTTAAGCTATATACCATATAACTAGTACTTAACATCTGTATCATGAAAATATTTTTAGAAGGGAACAATGAAGTGTTATCATTATTAAATAAAAGCAGCTTTTTTCAAGTATATGATACTAAAGCAACCAACATATTTACTGTTATAATCTTCACAGGTAACAGCAGCTAGAATATGAAGATGTTGGGCATTGCAGTGCTGGGTGCCAGAAAATATACTTATATGTGGCATACTGATACATGAGGACTAAACAGGACTAATATTTGTAAAGGTTGTGTTAATTGGATGAATAGGAATATGATACATTTGGGATCTCCGAGCAAAAGCTTCTTGTTCAATAAGAAGCTGAGGAGCTGTGCATACTATTCAAAATGATTGGACGAGAAGAAATTTATATCATACAACTTTAAGTGGTTGTAAATAGTCAGAAGAACCTTGCCATATCCAGATGACCACCACACAGTTATCATAAATGTGTAGTACAATGCTGAGAAATCCCATGTACAGAAAGCATGCAACTTATCAAAGGGTAAATAAGGCACAAGCATGCACTGTTTCCTGCTACAGAAACACAAGGTGACATACTCTGTTGTCATGGCTTTGCTAAACTGACAGTGTACATTTTTGGGGGGGACTATCCACTGTGCCACAGACACAAAACACAAGAGAAATTATTATGTATAACACAATTCATAGATGGAGGGTCAATATGATGAGATAATGGACCTGTAATATGTGGGCTGTAATGGAAGTAGTAAGCCAATGTTTTCACTAGCTGGTAACCATTTATATGCCATAATGCACAACATGGTACACCTTACTGTGGTTACGACATGAGTAATATTTTAAGTCTGGCACTTTTTTGTTTGCTAATGTCAGCTGACTCATGTGAGCAAAGAAGCAACCTATGAGCTTCTCTTGGCAAGTATTAACCAGGATGCATTCATCCATTTCAGGACTAACATCTAAGAAATCATTATACTAAGCAAATGCAAATAATCTGCAAGCTCTTTCTTTGCTTACTTTGTGCTTATATTTCAGTTCTAGATTTGCAATGCAACAATGAAATAATGAACTCAATCTTTTTCTGCAGAATACTTACTGTCAAATAGCCATTGGAACTCCCTACTGTGTTTAATAATGCTGCCTGTCAGTAACTCACATTTTCCATGTGATTCCTGAAATCTGCTTCCTGAGTCCCTCTGGAACCTGATCTAATGGTTTTAGGAATTCAGCTGTGGTAATTAGGGTTTGGCAGAGTTTTCAAGTAATTCTCCAGACTCTCCATAGTAAGTTTGCTAAAGCACAAGAATTTTAAGCTAGGCATTGACTGAAGGATTTAATGTGCCTCTCTAATTGGAAAAGTGTGTTCAACATTTCACTATTATGGTCTGAATTAATACGGCCATTTGTTATCTTATTTCACAACAACTCGAGTGTTTTCTTTCAGTAAAGTTCTATTTTTATATCAATTGCAGATATTTCCTGAAATGACACTGTATGCTTCAGAGACAAATGAAGGTGTACAGAGCAAAATTTATGATTCTAGCATATTTAAACAAAGAGAAGTCAACAGTGAAGTATTTCTTTTTGTCACTGTTATGATATTCAGCAAGGCATTTAGCCTTTTAGTTGTCCATTAGCTTAACTGTTCAATATACTAAAAGTAAGGTAAAGCTTCTCAAGATTTGTGAAACAGCCCAATGTGCTATGAGTTCTATCCAATGGATACTAACAAGGCACATTTTCAGATAGCACACCCCGTCTTCTTTTTTCTTTTTTTTCAAACACCTTTATTGAATTATCACTTCCGACATAAACAAATTTACATTGATAAAAGTAATCAAACTATATTAAAATAAACATTATACTTAATTTATATTGCTATACATCATATAATCTAAACAATATTACAGAAATTATTTATTTCTTGTTTTTTTTTTTTAAACAAGAAACATTTTCATTAAACCATCACTTATTACATAGGCAAACATACATTTATATAAATGAAAACAAACCACACCAACACAATCCTAGTTGCAAGTATTTTACATCACAAACCATACTGACACACTCCCAGTTACATACATTATAAATCATTTATATTAAACCCAATCTTTCGCACTCATACATTGCATACCTCATTTAAGTCCTGCTGCTTTTTAGGCCTCATTCCTTCCTTGTATGCATTGTTCCCACAATTCCTTTTTTTTCCAGTGTAGTTTGCTACTAGCCTTTTCTAAAGCTCACAATTTCAGTTGTTTTTTCTCTGTTACTATATTCACTACTTCCAGTATAGTTGGTTTAGATTTTGATTTCCATTTTCTTGTAATTGTTTTTTTGGCAGCTACCATTATTAGACACAGCAAGGCCTTATCATGTCTAGGAAATTCTGATTCTGTATCATAGCTCAGAAAAATAATCTGCCTCGTCAGACCAATCTGCCCTCTCAGCATCTCTTAACAGTGCATCCCACAGGGAATCCTTAAATTTCTTGCTCCCAACCAATATACGGACTGAACATAGCTGGATAATAACAAAACTACTCAGTGAAACGTGGTTCATAGTAACAATGTTTTGATGAGTGAATAACATCGAAAAATATTCTTTTGTGTTAGACATTTTTGACACTGATTTGTTTGGGAATTTATGTTTTCCAAACCTGCATGAAAAGTTTTATTTATGGTATTAGAAGGACAATAAGTTACTGACTGATTGTTTACATTCCTAAAGCAAGGAATTAAAGTTTCCTTGAACTACATTGAGATCAGACTTGAAAATTATTTAGTGATTCAGGAAGCCTAGCCACTTATAAAATAGAGTGGTGTGACTATACCCCTTACCAAAAACACCCTTTCTTCCCCACTCTGTTGTGATTTCTTACCTGCTTGTCAAGATAACAGGCTCAGTGTAGCCTATTTTAATTAACCAGGCACTGGCCAATAATCATATATATGAGGGGAAAAAAACACCATAAGCTGTAAAGCTATGAAACAAAAAAAAATCTACTTTATACAGTTTTGTGCTAAATGCAAGATAAACACATACAATCTTAAAAGAATCCATGTACTGTCCAAACTGTGCTCATTCAGTTCCCCATAATGAATGTAAAATTTCAGCTACAAGCATACCTATACTGCTTTTGTATTATGCCCACTTCAACACAGCATCTGCACTGTTACTAAGACTACTATATGCTAGCACTAACTCTTGTTATTTTATTCCTTTATCACCCTTCCTACGGATACCCTTAAGAAGCTCGAAGTTTCAAAACTTTGAACTTCAAATGGCCGAGACCATAAGATCAAAGTTTTGAAACTTCAAATGTTTTGAATGGAGATCGCCATATGGCATGGAACAGGATATTTACTGTTTTCCTCATTGTAGTGCAATCTCAGAGTTGGTATATTTATTTAGCAGGGGGTGTGTAAGGCGCAGGGGGCCCCCTGCAAAAATGTAAATAAAAAAAAATCTGTTTTTATTTTCTTTTTTATTTCATTTTCAAAGTTTCAGAACTTCGATCTTCTGGTCTTGGCCATTTGAAGTTTGAGGTTTTGAAACTTCATGCTTTAGAAGTAGATCCCCCTTCCTACATATGCTTCCTCTTTAAATTGGCTAAAAGAACACATATCAAGTCAAAATAACCACGTCCTCTTTTTTGTTTTCTTTATGTTTCTCTTGAGGCTGATGGGGTACTGCGTACTTGCAAACTCAACAATGTCATCAATTTAATCTTCTTAACAGCTGCTCCTTGGAGTACCCAGTTAAAGTTGCTCACCCCCCCTACACACACACCCATATGAATTCTGGGTGGCCATGCGGTTTGAACCTTGGCTCTAGATGATGCTCACTGTTGGAGTGACACCCCAACCCCATGTGTAAAAATGGGAAAAGGGGTGTGAATGGACTCACTTCATCTACTTTCATCTTGCACTGTTTTTTTTTTTTTTTTTCTTAACCAGATGAAGCAATAAAGGTAGGAAATAACCCAGACTCATCTCTAATTATCAAAGTACGTCTGGCTGTTTCAGTAGACTAATTACAGCAGTAATTAGCAAGAAGGGTGCCCTCATTTGTTATTTTTAGTTCTCTTCCTTTTTGCGGGCATACGTACAAGGAAATTATGGTCAGTTTAGAAGCTTGATTCCACATTACATAATACATTTGTATTGCTAGGTACTAAACAAATCTATTTCTGTTATTTGGTACATACGTCTAAATTGAATGTTTTAGAACATAGCAATACTGTAAGCCAAAATAAGGGTGAAACGTATATAAATAGTATAATATGATCCACAAACACTGGCACATTATTACAAACATGCAAGCTATTTTGCACTTACTCTTAAACCACAAATATTACAACCAGAAACATACTCATGCACACGGTACAATAAAATGCAAGGGATAAAACTCTGAAAAGGAAAAAAAAATAAAACCTATTATAACAAGAAAGGTGAAATATACAAAAATAATCAGCCAAGCTTTTTGCCAGATCTTTTTTTTTCCTCAACTTTTCCATAATTTTAAAAAGCATTTAAATAGGTAGGTAACTTTTAAGAACTGGATAACACTGACATATTGGGGATTCATCTGTCTGACATGTCACATACTATTTAACAAATACAGAGGTGACCACTATGAATCAATAAGGTTTTCTAGCCAAAGTGAATTATGATTTAGTTTATAACTCAGATGAATCTGTACAGGACAGAGAGACAGCATGCTTGGTCAAAGATTTGAGTGACTGACATTCATGGGGGAATCGGTGGTGTTATCTAGTGTGATTGCCATTTTGTGTAGGTTGTGTCATTGTGGAGTTGGTATATTGAAGAAAGGGGAATGTATGGGGAGTGATGTCCCCCACATAAAATCCCTTTTTGTTCATTTAATATGTACAGTCTGGTATGTATTTGTGTGCGATTGGCTGATGAGTTTTCCTGTGGAAGGCAAGTATCTTCAACACCAATGGCTTTCTTTTAGGTGGGGACAAAAAGTTTACATTATTATATTCAGAATAATTAGACATTGAACGTGTTTGACCATTCAGAAGTCAGTGCTTTGTTCTTGACTGTTTGATGGTTGACATTTTGAACATTCTATTACTGTGAATATAAAAAACGCATATGCAACACAGCAACCTTTCCTGCGGTTAGGTCTCACATGAACAAAATCATCAGTAGGAAAAAAAAGTGGCTAGATTAATTGTGGTAAAGTAGGCATTATAACATAAACTGTCCATACAATAATTTACAAAATTTAAATGTGAAGAGAATTTGTCCACATCTTTGCCAGATTTTAGAATGGATGAATTCATTGTCCATCAATAATCCAATAAACATTCTGCATACCTTTGCTATTGGATATAGTTTAGTCAAATTATTCAAAACAATAAATAACTGCTTTTAATTTAAAAAGAAGTGCCATTAAAGTTAATGTTAGGTAAAGTTATATGAACTACATTGAGTATTGCAGAGTAGACATGGGGAGACCAAAATGTAAACACTGAAATAGACACATTGAAATTATAATATAACATGTTTTTTATCTGTTGAACTGTTGAGGGCTACACACTCAAGTGGGATAGCCATTTTACAGCTTTAAAAGTGTTTGTTTTACTGTATCTTTTAATTTTTGAAAAAAAAATCCTATCTCTCTACTTGTTTCCTGCCTTTCTAAAACCAGTAGAGTCCAGTTTTCAGATTTTGCTGAATTATGGGCTGTTTCGTAGTTTCTGTGTTGCCCAGACCATACTAAGACAGAGGGAAGCTTCTCTGTTCATCAGTGATAGTTGTGAGCTTTGAGCAGCCTATCTTTCACTGAAGGAGTGGTTTCAGCTCAGAATCTGTACTTTTATTGGTCACGTTGGGCTATTTTCTATCCCTTTCATCCTTCTGTTTAAAAACCCGTGTTTGGCCGGTTTTGTACATCGCACAGTGCCTTTTAACTAGGGTTAAATTATTCCCTGCGCCAGAAAGTCTGCTGTTCTAATTTTCCCTTAGAACTAGCCAGTTTTCTAGTTTTAGCACTAAAAAATTGTTTCCTTGTGCTCAGCACTTGTTCAAAATTCATTGCAAGCATTAAATAATCTACAAATTACTGCAGCACTCAGCTTTCCTCACTTGTTAGGAGGAAAACAGTTTTTAGTACTTAAATTAATAAGCACCTATCCAGGCATGTGTAAGGGTCAGCTCCCGGTATTTTCCCCTGTCCACCTGATGAATCTGGGCATCTTGAGGCAATGTAGCAATTGCCTCATGTACACCGACAACCCTCTTCTCCTACCACCCAACACTATAACCATTGAGAGATGCACTTATATAGCCAGATTGGAAGCCAAGCTCTCTCCAGCCAAGACTGTACTAGACAGTCAAGAGGAGAAGGTAAACACTTGCACCATACCACACTCAACACATAGTCCATCAAAACCTGCATCACCTAAACCCACACATAGTAACACAAAACACACCTACATTCATGGAGGCTCTCAATAAAAAGCTGCCCAAACAACAGAGACCTCCAAAGCTGAAACGGAAGCAACCACCACCCCCCCAACACTACCCAAATGACACATAGCCCACAAAATAAGCGTGCCACTCAACCTCAGCCCATAAGGCAAAACAACGTACCCAACACACTAGTCATAGGTGACTCTATAGTCAGGCACACTGATGTCCCACTCACCAGGCTAAACAAGGAGAAAGTTACGGTCAGCTGCCTGTTGAGTGCCAGGATCTGCCACATAATGCAAGCACTCAGGTCACTCCACAAGTACAAATATGATGCTGTCATTGTACATGTTGGTGTGAATGACCTGAGATGTACCTCCCTGGACTTCATGAAAAGAGACATGGAGGAGCTGTCCGATCTTGTAACCCAGGGAGGTATGACCCTAGCCCTGAGTAGTATCCTGCCATTGCCCAGAATGATACCACAATACAAGGACAAAATGATTGACTTCAACAATTGGCTAAGCTTCTGGTGCCATTCTAAGGGGATCCAGTATCTGTCTGCCTGGGACAACATGATCGACAGACTGCAATGCTTTGCCAGAGATGGCCTGCACCTGTCACCCCTGGGATTCTGGATACTGGCTAAGGCTCTTGCCCCCCCTATAGTGCCATTTTTAGGCAAGGTTCAAATGACAAACTCAGCACCGTAGCAGGTATAAGCAAACAAAATCTTAGGGCAATGCTTCTCAATGCTAGAAGTCTAAACCTCAAAATGCACTCACTCAAGGAACTCCTTAAAAATGGAGATCATCGACATATGTGCAGTGACGGAGACCTGGTTCAAGGCTCCAGACAGCACCCCTAAATTACCAGGTTATAACTCTTACCACACCTTTCAGCCACCTAACCTGGACTGAAACACTAAAGGATGAGGCGTGTCCATATTCATTAAGGATATCCACACCTCCAGGCTAGTTGCTCAACATAATGCATCCGAAATTATCCAAGTGCAACTAACACTGAGCAAGACTGCAATCCGGGTTGTAGCTTGTTACAGATCCCCCACCATGCCCCAGGATGCCCGCTCCACATTTCTTGATATACTGGGTAGTATTTAAGGTATAGCCCAATACCCTAATAATGGGCAATTTCAACTACCCCACCATCAACTGGGAAAACTACTCATGTACTAACTCATTTTCTCAACACCTTCTGGAATTCATAAATTCCAATGACCTGGATCAGCTTGTCCATACCCCCACCAGGGGCAGCAATATCCTGGACCTGGTCATTACCAATATGGGCAACCGATGTTCCACACCAGAGGTCAACTCCTCACTGGTCAAATCCAACCACAAGCTAATCACCCTAGATATCAATATCCCGTCCCCACCCCATTAAGGAAACAACCATAAAAAACTTCTCCAAAGCCAACTTCATGCTTCTTAAGACAGAAGTGGCCAACTTCATGACACCCATACAGACGGAAAACAGAGGTACGACTGCTGAATCCTATACAAATGCACTGTATAAGCACATACACAAGTGCATGGATCATGCCATCCCCAACAGAACCAAGATGCTATCTTCCAAAAACAGGAAGCCAATCTGGTGGTCCCCTGCCATAAACAAACTCTACAACAGAAGCAAGAAGCTGTTGCAGAAAGAGTACAATCCCCTGGTCAGCCTCAGTAAGAAGCTGAGATCCCTCATAAAATCCTCCAAAGCTAGTTACAAAAATAAAATCACCACTGATTCTAAAGATAATCATAAAGCATTTTACAGCTATGCCAAGAATCTAAATGGAAACATTCAGATCTGCTCTGAGCTACAGCACAATGGCACTAGATATAAAGAACCAACTGATATTGCCAATACCTGGCAGATAGGTTTGGTGCAAACTTCACCCCCCCCCTCACCCCTCAAAGGGCCCATCACTATATCAGAAGAATGCAAACCCCCTGTAATCATGGCTGCACAAGTAAAGACCGCACTCTCCAAAGCCAAGAACACAGCATCCATGGGACCTGACAACATCCCAGGCTGCGTTCTGCATGAAATACAGAATGAACTGGCACCCCACCTGAGTACCATATTCAATCATAGCCTCACTTCAGGCTTTGTGCCTACTGAATGGTGCACAGCGATGGTTATCCCACTCCATAAAAGAGGTACCACCACGGAATCTTGGAACTACCGCCCCATTAGCCTGACGAGCTTTGTCTGGAAGGCCATGGAATGTATCATCTTGGAGCTTATAAACAAGGAGATAGGTAACCTCCAAACTCTGGACCCCACTCAGTTTGGGTTTGTAAAAGGTAGGTCATGTATTCTAAATCTGATTAACTTCTTTGAAACAGTCACCAAAGCCATGGATGAGGGTAAGGTGGTGCACACAGCCTATCTTGACCTAGCCAAGGCTTTCAACACCATTCCCCACACTAGAATTATAGATAAACTCACTAGACTGGGCATAAATCCCTATGTCACAAGATGGGTGGCCAACTGGCTCACTGACAAAACCCACACAGTGAAAGTAGCTGACTCCAAATCAAATTTCAGACCAGTAACAAGTGGAGTACCACAGGGCTCAGTCCTGGGTCCTCTCCTGTTTGGCATCTACAGCAGGTCCTTGGCTAATGAAGTTCACAGATGACTGAAAACTAGGTGCCATAACAGAATCACCTAATGATGTGGACATTCTACAAAGGGGTTTCACTGAGACTGATGCTTGGTGTCAAAGTCGTGGCCTCAAGCTCAATACCAAGAAGTGCACTGTCACCCCCTTTGGAAAAAGCACTGTACCCATGAACTACCACATAGGCGGTAGCCTGCTAAACACCGAAAGTGTGATAAGAGACCTTGGGACACATTTGGACAGTAGTCTCTCCTTTGATAATCACATCACCACAGTAGTCAGGAAACCCTTCTATGTGACACACCTCATCACAAAGGTGTTCACCTCCAGAAAAAAAGAGGTCATTGTTCCTCTCTACTCATCCATCATCAGACCCATTATAGAGTACAATGCCCCATTTGGCATGTACCTCACAAGACATCTACAACAATTAAAAAGGCCACAGAAATACCTCACTAAGAGGATTACCAGCCTCAAAAAGATGCCATACGCAGACAGCCTCAAAAAACTCCAGCTCTGCTCTGTCACTTATCGCCTACTCAGAGGCGACGTCTGCCTAATATACAAAGTCATGTCAAACCCAGATCTGTTGGACATGCTACAGTTAAAGAAACCCCAATCCCAGTGAGCCACATGCTCCAAGGACCTAAACCTTGCCACCACAATAAACAGAACATGCTGGAATGATAGATTCCTGTCCCACAGACTTCCTATGCTCTGGAACAGACTACCCATTCATGTCAAGCAAAGCTCCTCATTAGCCCTCTTTAAGAAAAATCTCGACAATTGGATGGGAAATAGGAAATTCACCCTGGGATCACTTCTGTGTTAATACTAGACAGGGGCGTAGGAAAATAACTTTCTTGGGTGGCAAAAGACAGGGACCTTTTTTTACATAGGCCCCAGGGCCGATAGCTTACTACCTACCTATGAACCTATGAACATAATAAAGGCAAGTGATCTGAGGATATCAATAAGCTATTTGCAAAGATGTTAGAATTTTAAGTTACTGGTTTAATACAAATGAAAATATATTGCAAAGTCAGTATAATGAGATAATCTTGAAATGTGGTCACCAACCTCCTCAAGGCCATAAGTAAATTCCGCATAAGTAAATCTTTCTTGATAAAAAAATTATAAATAACATAATGTACTATAAAGAAATATTCCTGGTTATGCATTTGCTTAGAAAAGAGAGAGACCTATAGTATGGGACATCAGTTAGAGCCAGGTGTTGAAGATGAAAGGCAGATAAAGTCTGCAGTCCTGGAAATTAAATAACATATATAATAATGGAGAATTTAAGTTCCCATTGCACTTTAGAAAAATGATTTGATTTGAAATGTAACTCATGTACATTTGGGGAACCATTAAAACTTGACTGTATTTATGAAATGCTTTAAACATAGACTTGGGAACCAAATAAACAGAAATGAGAAAAGAAAAAAAATCTAAAAATATATTAATTTTGTGGAGAAAGACTCCAGAAAATAGTGAAAACATTTTACTCCATCTTTTTGATATACCTATGTACAGTATTCCAAGATATTTACATCTTCTCAAAATGAATTATGCTTCATAGAGAAACCTATGCCCAATAATTTTTGACTTTGGAATAAGCTTGACAGGTTAAAATCTACAATACTAAATCATGAGTCTTTATTTAAGTGAAAAGAAGAGGTTTGTTTAAATTTAATTTCAAGTTGAAAACCTTAGAAACTTAGTTTATAACTGAAAGATCGTATGAAATACCATTTTATGACAAGATGTATACATAACATCATCTCAAGAAGTAATGAACTTAACAGAAAAGTTTAATAGCTCTTCGACAAATCCATATAATATTATTCAAAACAGTATTAGGAAAGATTAGATATATAAACAAAAGAAATAAGAACTGAGTGGTAGCCTTGTCTCCTTCTGGCTATAATGGAAACAAGTTTCAAAGGTGTATCATAAACCCATTAGTAAAAGGAAGTACTTCCATAATGGATTTGGTCTTTTAAAAACAGCAAGGAAATTAAACTTTTGCATAACTCTGAAAGAATAGGCAACCTAGTCTATCAATAGCATTTCTGGCAGATATAAATATATATATATATATATATATATATATATATATATATATATATATATACATATTGTTTATTTGATTAACAATTATTAATGATTCAAGAGTAAGGGACTGGTCTACTATCTGTCAAGCCAAAGTAAACCCAGTTCTGGAAGGAAGAAATAATTTCTGGAACTCTATTTCCAAGTCTGTTAGCAAAACATAATGACAGGATTTTAATATTGTAACTGCTTAGAACTTCTAATGCATAGTTTTTACAATAAGAAGATTAAAATTAAGTTTCTGAAAAAGTGTAACACTGGATTATTCAGATAAGATTATGTGAAACGGCTTGAAATCCATGGATATAGTCTCAATAAGATCTCAGGAAATCCTAAATGAAGAATGACTGTCAAATACAGCAAGAATTATGAGGGGTCAGATTTGTTTAGCATATGCTGACCGATGGATGACAGCGTATTCCAAAGCAAGATCACAGTCAAGCTTTTCATGATGCACTGAAGCTATCTTTTGAATTTTCACTCACTAAAAATATATAGATATAGCCACAAAATTATGGACTGGAGAAAAAAACATATCCCTAAATATCAAACATATCACTATCAATATAATTAGAAGACTCCTTCAAGACAGGAAAATACATTTTCTATGTGTGCCAGCATTAATTATCTTAGCCACATCTAAGGGTAGGAACTGGACTGATTCTGAATACCAGACCACATAGTAGCTTTCTGGCCATGTAAGCACTAAGCTTCAAAGATGATTTAGTGAATTTTTCATGTTAGAAATTTTACTTAATTTAATTTAAAAGTGCAGTCCACTTGTTGTGGTAACTACTTATGCAGATGTAATGATAATTTCAACCTGGACTTTTTCTAGCCGCTGTTTGCTGAAGCATTATTTTCATTTATTTTTTAAGGTGAAATTTATTCGTATCCTGTGATGCTTCAGTAAAGGGAGATTTGCACAAATCATTGTTCAGATGCACCCTTTTTCCCATGACATTTTCTGCTTTGGTATTCAGGCATCTGATGCAAGGATTTCTATTGTTTCTAACATTTTTAATGGGATATACTGCGGTAGCGTTGTCGCCTCACAGTAAGACGCTGTCCGGTTCGATTCTCAGCTAGAGCGTCTTCTGCATGGAGACATGCATGAATGGGCATACTTTCATTGAAGGTTGTGCATCGGGGCTGGTAACTCGGCATGTAAAAATCAACTACCAATCATTAGAGGACCGGAGTTCTGCTGTGGTGACCCCTAACCGGGAAAAGCCAAAAGACACAAACAAACATACTATAAGTTCATCAGCCTCCATTATGGATTATTTTGACTATATGACAACCTTTTCTGCCTACTCCCTCAAGAGACTGAAGGCCAGTGGTCACTCATTTAATTCCATAATGTCATCCCACCCAGTCAGCTGATCTTCTGTTGATCTGAGCTCCAATCCAAACCCAGATTACCAGTGTAATGAGTAGTGTGAGACAGATGGCTATCCCATTAGCTGGCCTCTACATATGCTTCGTTTTTGTACTAGATGCATATATTTTAGCCTCACAGGACTATTTGTGTCTTTCGGCTTTTTCCCGGTTAGGGGTCGCCACAGCGGAACTCCAGTCCACTAATGATTGGCAGTTGATTTTTACGTACTGGCTTGCCAGGCCTTTTGCACAGCCTTCAATGAAGGTACGCCCATTCATGCATGTCTCCACGCAGAAGACGCTCTAGCTGAGAATCGAACCGGACAGCATCTTACTGTGAGGCGACAACACTACCACAGCACCACCACCACCGTGGGATGTTTGTTATTTCAAAAACATTTACTTTAGGAAAGGAACCAGCTAGCTCCATATCCTTTCTATTACAAGTACTCTGGACAACCCTTCCTTCTCCCATGTCATTTAAAAGAATTTGTTCTGATCATCAGAAGGGGAAGCTACAAATCCAGCATTCTCTGTCTGAAACAGCTTTTGAGTACGCTCAGATTATCATTCATTACTTTTACCAAATAGCCTTAAATGTCCTTAGAGATGTTGAAGTAGTGCTGCCCTCTGACCCCATGACATTTTTAGTACATTATAGTCATATCCAGATGGACTTTTCAGTGCTTTAGGGAACAATTTCTTGCAAACCTTTGACATGGGCCATCTCAAATGGCTGTCGACTGCAAAAATGTCTCTCTTTTTCTACAATGGCCAGAAGCTTTAGTTCACATACTAAAAGTTATCTTGAGATGTAATCACAGTGCAAGAGATGGACCAGGATTAGACAAAACCAGATGGTTATAATCTTCTCTTTGCTGTGTATAAAATACTCTAGACTCAAGTGATGAATCTGGGGATATCAATGTTTTGGTAGGAATAGGCAAACTATCTGAATGAAACATTTGCCGCATAAATCATAAGTAACTTCATCTCTCAAATAGTTTGCTGTGCATATTTCTTTTAACACATAAAACATGCCAGACTTAAGTACCTTACGGCAGAAAGGAAGAGAACTAGCGGAAAGCATATGCAAAGTACATTGCAGGAACAACTATTCTCATTGCAAGGTGGAAACCTAAAAACAGAACACTGTCCACCATCACGATGTAGGCTAAACCTTGAAATTTACAAAGCAAGTTAGGAATTAATTGCTGAACGCTGCCTGTATTGCATGTAAAGTGTGGTTGTAAAGTTATACCCAGGTTTCCTAGATACAGAATGGTATATAAATGCACATATATCACTTTGTAATAATTAACATAGCAGCACACTGCCTGATCAAATGGAAAATAATTTCATCCATGTTATCCCTATTATAACTTGACTGCCATACAAACAAAAGTGTACTCTCAAAACCTGCAGGTACATTATAAGTTCATAGGTTCATAGGAGATTACTAGGCTAACTGCTCAAGAGCCCTTACAAACCTAGTCAGTTTTCCCAGATTGTACCCAATTTTCCAACCTAGAGGAAAGATAACAAGGGTCAGGAAGCTGGGTTCTGACTATTTTTACAGACTGCCTTTATCCATAAAGGACATGGGTACCACCCGAGAAGCGAATTTGTGATTTCTGATCCATTGGTCCAGATTGCACTAGAAGATTGTCAGGGAAGGTCTCTGCTTCACATGAATAGAAAGCCTATTCCAGAGGAGGGGCAATCTCTGAGAAACATATCTGTCTCTCCAGCATGAACTATTCATGTCAGAGATTAGGTTTAGATCCTTGGAGCAGGCAACCCTCATGCAGCTAGTTTTACAAATTTGCAGTATTTTCATCAGGGCTGGATCAGAGACTGTCTTGTAGGTCGGGCATAGATCACCCCTCTGTAATTGGTAGTAAACTGAAAACAGTGATAGTGCTTTTAATTGGTCTGCATATGATATGTTGGTTATAGCCTGTATTTGTTGGGTGAGAAACCTCTGATGATGCTCCATCCCTTGTAAATGCCTGGTGAGGTAAATGTCAAAAGGTGCACTGTACTCAATTATTAGTCTGATGAGGGCCAAGAACAATGGTACTATGACATCCTTAGATTCGGAAGCCATTCCTTTACTTATAAGCTGAGCCACATAGAAGGATTTCCTCACCACCACGGACACATGGTGGTCAAACTTCAGATTGCTAGCTATCTCAGTACCCACATCTCTCACCACTTGATCCACTCTTGGGGCGGTGCTATCAATGATGTAATTTGCTGGGGTATTTGATTTCCCAGGGTTATTACTATGCACTTCTTCACATTTAGTTTGAGGCCGTGGCTCTGACACCAGTCATTAATCTGTATCAGTTCTTTCTGTAGGATATCAACATTGTTTGGGGAGTAAATGATTGTCCCCAGCTTGCAGTCATCAGCAAACTTGGTTAGCCAAAGGCCATATACATTTACCTTGACATCTGAGAAGTACATCTCAAACAGGAAGACGGCCCAGCGCTGAGCCCTGTCCATTGGTGACTGCCCTATTGCAGGATGTGGATTCCCCCACTTTAATAATGTGTCCTAACCATGAACCATTTGGTTATACATCTGGTGACATACAGGCTTATGCCCAGTTTTGGAATTTATCTATAATACCCGAATGGGGTTTTGTGTTAAATGTCTTGGCCAGGTCAAGGTAGGCTGTATGCACTGACTCACCCTCCTCCATGGTCTTGGTGACCACTCAACGAAGTCCTCTAGACTGAGCAGGCATAACCTGCCCTTGACAAAGCTGAATTGGATCAGGTCTTGAGTGTGGAGATTTCCTATGTCATTGTTAACCAGGTACAAGATTATCATTTCCACAGAGTTGCATATGAGGCTAGTCAGACTTATAGCTCAATAGTTTCCTGGGTATTTTGATGGTCCCTCCTTGTGCAGAGAGATAACTGTTGCTGTCTTCCACTCTACTGGGACATAGCCTGTCTGAAGGCTGTGGTTAAATAGAAATCTGAGTGGCTCTGCTCGGTAATCTCTTAATCTTTTGAATATACACCCTGGGATTCTGTCAGGGCCCATTGATTTCATGTTTCTAGCAGTGACAACCTGTTCTTTTGTGACAACAGGCAAAGGAATTGTAGGGACATTTCATGAGGTGTGACCACAGGTGATGAGAGGATGAAATTTAAGCTGAATTTATTAGCCAGCAGGTTTGCTATTTTTTTCTGACAGAGTATAGTTAGTGACATCTGCAGCCAGCTCAGCACATTGTTGAGTGTTTCCCTTAAGATTTGGGACATAACTAAAAATGCTTTGTGGTTCTCTTGCTCATTTAGTGTCATATTTAGCTTTTGAAAACTTCATTAGTTCACTGATTTGTCTGTTGAAACTAATGAGGGATTTTTTTCTCTGTTGTGCACACCCCTTCTTACTTCAAGACAGGAATTTCTTCCTTCTGTCGTAAAGTTTATTTATGCCAGGGGTCCACCAGGGTGACTAGTTTTTCTGGCTAGATCTGGCTTTAGTTCAGTCAGGTACTGCCATTTCTATGCAGTTGTTTAAGTGGTTATACATGGGCTTGATATGCTGCTGTGAAATGGTGGACTTGTTTTTCAGCTTGTACATTAATAGCCTGCTGAGAAACATTTGTTCTCCAAACAGGATGCAATCTACTGATCGCCTATTCTCTAATATATTATAATGAATACAAAGCTAGAATTATATTTTTTACTACACTTTTCACGAACAAATCGCCATATCTTGGAAACAGTGCAACAAAGGCATGTTTGTTAATCAGAGATAAGCTTTTACATGACAGCAAAAAATTATTTTCTAAGTGCATGTTGATTCAGATATTTACAGAAATATAAAAATATATCCTTAATTATAGGATTAGCAATACAACAAACACAAAATATCCCTCAAGGTATGCCGCTCACTATGGAAATATTAATAACAGTTTTCTTTAACAACATCTAAGGTTTCAGCTAATGTCATGCAATAGTTTGTAAGTTACCTGTTTTTTTGAAGTATTAAGTATATATGGAAATATTGCTTATTCTCACAATTATTGGCAGACAACTAGAAATATCTCCAGTAGAGTATGATATAAATGAACTTGACAATGAATTTTCTTGTTTTCCACCATGGCACAGTACACCATGCTGCTTAATAGCACGTAGGTCTCTCAGTTATGAAAATATAAACATAAGTATAAAGATATGAATAATAAGTTGCAAAGAGAGATTAATTTCTCCACTGCAGGATATCCTAGACTAACAACCTTAGTGCCATTTTGTTAATAACACTTGCCCTTTCTAATGCTTCCTGTTATTAGCTGGTAAGTCTAAGAAGGCAGACCCAAAAAATTTCTGAAAGCAATAAGGGGCTGTGGGTGTGAACTGGAAGTATACAAAACAGGTGCAATAGGTTTCGATGAGATGAGATCATATTCATCTTTGACCTTCATAATGTTTGCTCAAGTCTACTCTAGGTTGGTAGAATAAGACCTCTGATAAGCACTAATTTATTTCTCTTGTTATATAATTAATTTATATTGGTATTCTACCATAGGGATTAGTTTTCAAATTGCTCACTATATCTGGAGCAGAAAGGGACTACCTTATCAGTGCAACTATTTAAGTGGGGTTGAAGTCAGAGGCACAGGTCATGGCATTAGTAATGTGGTCCACTGATGGAGGACTTCAGCAGAATTGCTTTCGGTCATCATGTAACTGAAAAAGATGTGCTTTTGAGATGTCTCTAAACATAAAAGGTATTTGCATGGGAAGGAACTTACTTAAAGTATGATTTAAACAGGAAGATAGTACCTATGGCGATGTGCAGAAAGTGGCCATATTTGTGAAAATTAGATTAAGGGTAATGAAGCCCCTAGTACAACAGTTAACTATTTGTACAACGGAGTAGCATTTATAATGTTGTAGAAGCAGTGGGCATGCTGATCATTGGCAGTTAAGGTAAAATCGTGTCACTTTTTATCACCCTTCACGTAGTTATTTCTATGGGTTTTATCTGTCTTGTTTCAGCTGAGTCAACTATTACCATTATTTTACTGGTCCTACATTGATTATGTTCAAAAGGAACTAATTTAAAACGCGAGTCTCTTTCTATCTGGAGATTTCTGGAGTGGTGGCAGTTTACATTCCTGCTGTTTCTGTATGTATTTACTTTTACCCTCTTGAAGTAATATTATGAAGTAAAGCAGTGATGTCTTTCTTTACTTCAGAGAGGCAGATCTATAGATAATAATAGAAACTGGCATTCCATATGGGTTACTTGATTATACTGTCAGTTCTCAAATTAGCTCTGTAACTTAAAGAGGAAGACTTCAACTACATTATCTTTATATATATATATATATATATATATATATATATATATATATATATATTGGTATATGATGGAGAGAGACATGATGTCTCACTGAATAACCAGATGAGGAAATGCTAGCTGTGTGATTTTTGTATTGGTTCATATTACTCGTGACTTCAAAAGCCTGTGGTCTGAACTTAGAAGTACATGAAATTGTACAATAATGTCTATTTCTGCCAGACTTTTAGTATGTGAGCTTGGGTAAGCCAAAAATACATAATGGAACAATGTAAACATTAAAAATCAGATATCTGCATCTCAGTCTGTACTTGCACTCTTTCATCACTCAATGTGAAAATAATTTTATTTTTTTTATCTCAAAGAATATCCTAAAACAAATTCTGTCTCAAATTAACCTGTTGGTAACATGACCTCTGGAGTCTGTATTAATCACAAGGCATCCATCTTCAGTGAAATCTGTTCCACTATTACTAAGTAATGCAGAGAAAAAGTATTCATGCCCTCAGGTTCACATCCTTTACCACAATAATTAACATTACATCAAAGCTTCAGTCAGAAAATGGTGCTTCTTCAGTGATCCTGCTATCAAATATCTGCCTCCCTTGACAGTAACAGTAAGCAGGGAATAGAATAAAGCCAGGTGCAGCTATATTCTCTTAATTATATTGCAGTAGCCATGCCTGTAACAAAGATGTATATATGCTGTCAGGAGTACAATAAAAATTTATATTGCCAAGGCCACACCTGGCTTGAAGGTATTTGTTCTCATGGTTCACTCAGCTTCAGGAACAAAATGAATAAATGTATAAGCATATAATCGAAAGACAAATGAAATCGCAGCACACCCTGTTTAATATGATTACTATGTGCAGTTCTATTTTTGTTTCCCAAATTACAGTCTAGCCATGTGGCATTTTAGATTATAGGTTGCAGAACATTTTTGGATCTTGTGATTTTATGGAAGTTGAAAAGACCCCAAATATACAAGGTCAATTTCATTCTCCCACGTCTAAACTACCAAAACGCACAGGAAAGTAACATATAATATACAGCAGACAAACATGCCATGTGGTTTTATCATAACAGGTCATGTGAAATACAGGGGGTTATGTGCAGTAATTCTAATATTCAAACAAGTCATTATAAAAGGGATTTCAGTAAATGGCTAACGCAGAGCATATGGCTTCAAATACAAAGCACGGGCTCACACACATGGGACTCATCAATTTACTGAGGTCAGAATAAAGGCAAAATATTCCTCAGGCAGTTTATTAATGGTACAAAAGAATAAAAATTCCCTCACCAAAATAATGTCAGGATTGTCAATTGCCTTCTAATAAAAACTTAAATTTAAATAAATTCTAAATATGTACCAGGCCTTGGATGAAAGCAAATTCATTTTGTGGAATAAAAATATAACTTAGTACCTTTGAATTATATATAGTTAGACAAGTAAGTACTCAAAGATCAACAGGATACTTTAAACCTGGAATGCAGGGTAGACTCTCTCTGTCTTTATCTCTCCTCACATCCCCAACTGTACATAACTTGTCCCATTCTCACACAGACTGAATGCATAGCATTATGGAAGTCAGTTATGTGCACTGATAACCGACAGCCTTTCTGTATTTGCTTGCAACATGTTGCATTGATCAAAGAAGGTACCTTTTGGAACTCTTACAGGGCAGGCCTTCATATTTTCCGTTTGCAACTACCAATTTATTTCAAAACAACTTACAGCTTTTAAACTAAAAATTACAAAACTTAGGAGGAAACATAACAAGATAATACAAAATAGTTTGGTACAATAGTTGTGGACCTCCTTGGAGTTTGACATTGCATTAGCCCAAGAGCACTGAAATAAATTCACCTCTTTGCAAAATAAGTTTACCTAGAGAGATAGCAACTGTACTTTCATCCTTAAGTCATCAGGGCTATGAGCATCAAAGCAGAAACTCTAGACTTCAGAGAAAAAAATAGCATTGTAGGCCTCATGATGATTTGAACCACTGAAGATCTCTCTTTATAATTGAAAACTGTAGCTATGGTGGGGAGAGGGGGAGGCTCCCTAGGTAAAAGCTGTTAGGGGCATGATCAGCACTGTACATGAGGTGCCAATTAGTCCTAAAAAGTGAGTGCAAATGTCATTAATTGTTTAAGCAGTGATTTAAACGTGTGTGTGTGTGTGTGTGTGTGTGTGTGTGTGTGTGTGTGTGTGTGTGTGTGTGTGTGTGTGTGTGCGCGTGTGTGTGTGTGTGTGTGTGTGTGTGTGTGTGTGTGTGTGTGTGTGTGTGTGCATGTGTGTGTGTGTGTGTGTGTGTGTGTGTGTGTGTGTGTGTCAGTAATTGTAGGAAAGAGCTGGTATAGATCTTCGCTGCAGTTTCCGTATGAAAATTGGAAAGAGGTGTTCTACAGAAATATACTTTTTCCCTAGATCTGGGTGACTTTTTTTTAACTTGCACCTCAAATTTGACTGATGAGGTCACCATCTGGGGATACTCCCTAGGGTACCAATTGCCCAAGCTGCAACTCTGTCTTAATTGTTTTGCAATGTATACTACCAAATTAATGTAAGCCTGTTAACAAAAATGTACAGTATAGACTTCAGTTCTCTGACAACAGATGGCAGAGACCAGAATGTCTAATCTCAGAAACTGCAAATAGAATTAAATAGCATTTTCCAAACATGTTATGTCCTGGACTGATTAAACCCCTTCATCTTCATTATCCCTTAGGGACCCCATAAGGCTTTATTAAAGGAGAATCTGTATATATTTTAAATGAATATCTGTGGTATGTTTGGTCTGTGCCCATCAAATATTCTGATCATTTCTAGATCATATAAATGTATTTATTTTATTTTATTTATTTTATTTTACATTTGTTGACTGAGCTAGTCCAACTGGATATATGTCCATTTTCAGTAGAGGCCCAGGGAGAAAAGCTCCAAGACAGATATCAGACAAAATGATTTTATGTTACACAAAATAGACGTAGATGAATATATCGACACATTTACTAAAACTATTTACAATATTTAGAGCTAAATATTTACATACACAGAAGCTAATACAGTTTTACATTTCTACATACATGCTATCATGTTGCACTACATTAATTTAGTGGAGAGAATAGAGTTAGAAAAAGATGATTAGTAGCAGTACTAATTACTGATTAGTCAAGGGCATAGCCAGTGTATTTTCAGGAACATTTTCAGTTTTTGTTTAAAGAGTGGTAAGGAAGGAAGGGACGTAAGTTCACTAGGTAGAAGGTTCCATTTTTTCTCAACTGCATTTGAGAACACAGAGTCCCCTGCCATGTTGTTAGACTTATTGATGTTAATTTGGAGCTTATTTGATGAATGCAAGGCATTAAGATTTCTATAAGGGGTTATAAGGTCTAAGAGTATTGCAGTATTGTTAGGCTGGTTAAGGATCTTATGAGCAATAGTAAGTTGGTTGAGTTGAAGCAGATTCTGTAGTTCAAGCCACCCAAGGTGTTTGAGATTATGACAATGATGGTTTCTGAAGGGTTTACCAGTGGCAAATCTAGCAATGTTGTTACAGGAGGTAGCTAGTTTAAGAAGATTATTTTTGGATAGGTTGGTATATATTGGAGAGGCATAGAGAAGTGTAGAGATTAGATGGGAGTGGGCAATGATAGTTCTTGCTATTGGTGTTAGGAAGGGTTTGATTCTGTACAGGGAGCCCATTTTTCTGTTAATTAATTTTATAATGTTATTAATATGGGTATCAAAGTTGAGGTTGTTATCTATTGTGATCCCTAGGAGTTTGGTGGTAGAGTCTGGCGATATGAGGGTGCCATTATTAGAGATGACTGAGAAGTCTATTGGTGTTGGCCTGCATGTAGGAGTAAAGACCAGGAGCTTTGTATTTTTGGGATTCAAAAGGAGGCAGCACTTCATGAACCATGTCTCAACTATGTTAAAAACCTTCTGGGTTTGGGACTGCAGTTCAGATGCAGATTTAGCTGTACAGATTAATGTTGAATCATCTGCATATTGTATACAAGTTGCATTGGGAATAGCTAAGTAGAGATCATTAATAAAAATTGAAAATAAGAGGGGACCTAGAATGGAGCCCTGGGGTACACCCAGTGTAACTGGCAGGTGAGATGATAGATTATTCTCCCAGAGCACTGCCTGTTGTCTGTTGCTCAGGTAGGAAGTGAACCATTTTACCAACAGAGAATCTAGGGAAAGTGATTTGACTAGATATATAAGCAAGGTATGACTTACCATATCAAAAGCCTTAGAAAGATTTATAAATAGAGCTGAAGAGAGTACATTGTTATTGTGCCATTTATTAATGGTGTCAGTAAAGTATAGGAGGGCAGTAGTGGTACTGTGGCATGGCCTAATGCCATGTTAGATTTTTGCTAGTATGTTATGTTGAGTGAGATGGCCTATTAGCTGATAATGGATGCATTTTTCCATTATTTTTGCTAAGGGGGATAGAAGGGCTATGGGTCGATAGTTTCAATAATCATTGGAATTCCCACCTTTGTGTACGGGGATGATGTGTGAGATTTTCAAGATGGCAGGGATGGATCCTTCCTTAATAGTTCTATTTATCAGGATGGAAATAGGATAAGCTACTGCTTTAGCTGCTTTTTGCAGATCTTCAGCTGGAATCTGGTTAGCTGAAGGAGTACATGACTTAAGTTTAGCTAGGAGTTTAAAAATGAAATTAGTAAAGATGGGCTGTAGTATGAAGGTAGAAAGTGTGCTAGTCATAGGTTAGGGAGACTAGAAGTGTCAGGGGCTAGCTTACTGGTTAGGGATTGGATGGATTATGTGAAGAAGGAGTTAAAGTCATTTACAGTTTGGAGAGAAATGATTAGCTCCTATAGGGGTTGGTGTAGTAGAGTATCCTGGGTATAGGAGTTTGTTGATACTTGCCCAGAATTGTTGTGAATTATTTTGGTGCGTTTGCTGTATTTTAAAGTAAAAGTTTTTTTTGTCTAGGAGTATAGATTTTTTAGTTGCATTTCTTAATTGTCTAAATGTTTGTTGATCAGATGTGCTTTTAGTAGATCACCACCTAGTCCAGGCTTTATTTCGAAATAGGATTTTTTGCCTGGTTTCTTTAGAGAGCCATGGGTCTGGTTTTGACCTGATTCTTATTTTACATTTGGGAGCATGCTGGTCTAAGATGGTTAAGAATTTAGAATTAAAATATTGGACAGCTTCATCCAATGGGAGGGTTTTTAGATACGTCCAATCACACGGACTAAGTTCGCTCTGGAATAGATTTTGGCTAAAATGTTTGTTGGAACATATAGTCCTGCTTGATGTTGGGTGTGAGATGTCTATTCTTTACCTGATTATATAGGTCAAGGAGTGGTCACTTACATCGTTAGAGAAGATACCTACTTTATAAGTTTGGTGGTGATTATTAATAAGTATCCAATCTAAAGTACTCTCTTTTTGGTTTGGTTTGTTAATTCTAGTTGGGGAGGTAATGGTCTGAGAGAAGCCATGAAGGTTAATATGTGAAGTGGGATGCTCAGTATTGATGCACTTCCAGTCAATATTGACATCACCAAGTATTATAGTTTCCTGTGGGAAGGTTGCTGAGACCCAGCTAAGAATATCCTCCAAGGAGTTTGTTATTTCCAGGAGGTAGATAGATACATAATATATTTATGGATTTACTAGAATTTAGCTGAATCATTGAAATAAGAACTTCTGCATTATTGTCTTTAGGTGGATTATAGGGTGAGGTGGTAACTTGTAGCCCATCCTTGCAAAGAATTGCTACTCCCCCTCTTTTTCTGTTTTTACAGTCATGCCTCAATATATTTTATCATGATGGGATAATTTCATTATCTTGAGTTTGTGGCATTAACCAAGTCTCTGTGAGGCATAGAATGTCAAAAGAGTATATATCTAAGAGAGACTGGAGATGTGTTGTTGACACTTTGGATATTGAGATGTGCTATCAGGAATGAGTTGGGGAGTTTATTGGACTAAGTGTGATAGAGAGTTTTGAGGTAAGAAGATCAGTAGGTAGGACATTGGCTGGACCAGGGTTAGGATGGATGTCACCATTTTGTGAGGATTGTTTTCTTAGAATGTACAGTGTGTAATATAGATTACTTAATAGAAGCTGAGCTTTCTTGGTTGAGTGATTATAGTATTTGATGTGGGACAGCTTGTGGAACTTTGCAAGTATGTAAGTTGGTGTGGATATTATATTTATGTTATTGTGGGAGGTAGTGAGGGTTTGTGTGGATGTTTGCTTAGTAGGGTAATGAAACTGGGGGTTAAATAGGTGTTCAAAGGAGGTTAAGTAATAGGCAGAGGTTATAACAGATACAAGTAAGGTAATGAGTAGTACTTTAGTTAGTATTGCTATAGTTGTGGTAGGTGTGGTGGATACAGTTGGTCGAGGGGTGCCGTCTAGTGATAGTTAGGAAAGGACTAAGGAGATATAACACTAAGTAGTGAGAGCTGTGTTAGAATTAAGTAAAGAAAAGGGGTGTGATGTTATGTATTCAAGATGGTGGGTCTATCTGATTCGTTGGATGGAGAGGATGGTGTGTCCAAAAAGTATAAGTTTAGAACCCCTGGGGTGGGTGGGAATTGGAGGTAGGGTAGGGGAGTGGAGTGAGCCCACAGGGTGAATGGAGCAGGATTAGCCAGCCAGCCAAGAGTGTGAAACACCAACTAAAAAAACAATCAGTAAATTAGTGCAGTCATATACAGGGACAGTTCTTAGCAGGTAAGCTTTAGTTTAACTGGCCGTAATCAAACAGTGGTATGTGGGAGAACAAAATAGTCACTTTGTTAAGACTAAACATCTGCTCATGTAATGCTCAATGGGTTTATGCTATATTTGAATGGCATAAAAGGTAGGCTGTTTTAATATTTTTGCCATTCATTTTGCAAGCAGTGTCATTCCTGCAGAACTGGCCACATGTGGTCAGGTGACTACCTTTTTTTTAACCAAACATGCTATATCATTCCCATTATTTTGTGCCCTGTTTTTATAAATAAAGGTGCAGTCTACAATCCCAAGGCCACACAGAGTGTCCCACACTCTTATTTAAAGCAGAGCTTGCACTTTGTAAGCACAGATGAGAAGTTTTGAGTCAGCCAGAAAATAAAGTCTATGTCCCTGATTTCTCTTTTCTTCAATGCCAAATTAAAAGGATGGGCCAGCACTGGGCCATGATTGCAAATATGTCAGCAATGCAAGAAAACTGACAGCAGTAAGGGCTGTGCTCATGCCTATCTGTGTCGCCATTAAGAGTTTGCAGCACAGCCTTATGGTTTACTGCAACAGAATGATTTTCTTAGAGTAGTTCATATTCAGCGTGTCATCATACGTCTCAACCTGGAAACATCAAAAATCTGGAGAAAGGCCCATGAATAATATGTACAAATCTGTACGCTGATTAACATAAAATTTGCATACATAATTATGTAAGTTTGCCCACTTCAATGGGATTGTAGGATATCAGCTTTCAAACACAAACTGAAGAACAATCAAAATATAACCCCAGACCCTGCAGTAAATGGTAGCCATTTTTTTAAATGTGTACCAGTGATGTTCACTGGGAAGGGAGAAGATGAACCTTAGGATTTTGTTTATGGTGACTTGTAGTATATGGGTTTTGTGATAAAGGTAGGGTATTTAATGGTAGGTAATATTCTAATCTTAGCAAAAGAATATTATAGTTTGCTAGGACCTCCAAAAGTCATTCTCTGTGGCCTACTGATCAGTGGCATAGCTAGAGTTTGTGCTGCCTGGGGCTGTCTTTGAGTTGGCCGCCCTTCCCCCCTCACAAAATCATGGTCGAATGGGGCCCCCCCTTACACAGCTCTCCCCCTTGCAGCCATTCCAATGTCTCATTGCTTGGCTATTTTGCCCCATTACCAATAAACACTGTAATGTGTGTACTGCTTTACTTCTACAATGATTAAGATTTCATTTGAAACTTTTCTTTCACATTTTTAGTACAAAGACTAATAGACATCTGCTAAACAAAGCAAAACAGTCTCACAATGAAAATAGACTTAACATTAAATCTTCCCTGCCCTTGAAACTCACATTCACTGAAAAAGCATTGAAATCCAAATTCAAAGAAAATGCATCTGGCCAGTGGCGGATGAAGATTACCTTTGGGCAGTTTTCAAAACATAGGCCCCTTGCACACAAAACATACATTTGTTCTTTGATACACCTTCCTGATTGTATTAAATTACATTCCTTGTATAATACAGCACATTTGTTAGAGTGCATTTTAAATGTATTGTTTTGAAAATTTTCCAGTAAGCAATGAAACAAAATGCATGAACCAATAATGACAAAACTGCCCAATTCAGAACACTTCCATCATAAAAGTCTATTCAAACTTTTATAATCCACCAGCATCAGTAAATATGCACAATCTCTGCAGAATTCATCTAAATAATTCCACATTAAAGAGATTTGTAACTAATGAAGAGGTTGCTACTAGCAAACAACTTTATTTGTAGATGAAACACTGAAATGTAAAGTGTCTGTTGCCCTTGAGGAATAAATTGCCTATGTTACATTAAACAAATGATAAGCTAGTAATATTGCAATAGGGAATGGATGGCAAACTGATAACAGGTTCACAGTTACTGGGTATCTCCGCCAAAGAGGACATTCCCAGGACTGCAGCATCCACCCCCCTTTAAAACTACAACACAGTACAGTATCAGTAATCCATCTACATACTGTAGGAGTAGAACCCATAGCCTTCTGCATCAAAATCAAGTATTATACATGTTGTGCTATGAACACAAAGACTTAGCATAAGCAGCACTAAGCTTCTCTCCCACTGAAGAACTATACAACATGAAAAATCTGGAAAGAGGCAACATTTATTGTGGGGGGGGGGGGGACAAAGGCCCAAAACCAGGGACACATTTTAAACATTGCTTGCATAATCTTAGAAAAGTTGCTAGAATGAAATGTTTTGTGTTATCATGCATTTCCAGATAGGAGGACTGAAACTTAGATGGCTATCTTTATTTAGTGAATTCAATTCAGTTCTCACTGATTTGCCAGAAAAACACAAATTTTAAGAGGAACAGACTAAAAATATGAGCCAAATATGAGTACTTAACTCCTTGAATCACAAGTGGTGGTGGTATAAGTAGAGAATTTAGGCTCTTGCTCCTTGTACCCAAGGTAAAGGCTTTGAGTCTAGGTAACCCTTATCACCATACACACATGCAACAACTTACAAATAAATCAGCAAACCCAGGTCAGCAACAACTTACAAATAAATCAGCAGACCAGCCCAGCAACAACTTACAAATAAATCAGCAGCTCACCCAGCAACGACTTACAAATAAATCAGCAGCCCAACCCAGCAACGACTTAATTGTTCTGAAAGCTCAGCAAAGACAAATACCAAAACACAATTTCACACCTTGCAGCAGGAAAGGATAAATAAATACACTACACAGCTCCTTGCAGCCGGAAAGGATAAATAAATACACAGATTAAATACATGTATTTTTTTGCATCTAAAACTATGCTGCAAAATGGCTTATCAAAATCAGTTTAAAATATTAGAAAGGATCCAAATGTTATACTCCTCAATGTACATATTGTAATAAATGAATGATCTCTTTCCAAGATACTCACATTCTATCTGTACCACAATACTGCACAGCCTTCCTCAAGTAAATCATTTGTGCCTATCTATACAACTCAGCAATGCTCCATAATTCAGATTTAATTTCTTTGATACAGTAAATGCTTAACTGAAATTATATATATATATATATATATATATATATAAATCAAGGGGGGGTCTCACTGGTGCAGTCTGGTCCCAAATATTACAGGACAGGTGTCTCCAACAGTAAAACACCAACCAACTTTATTAAGTGTGATCACCCAGTTTACCTTTCAGAGCCCCACTTGAAATTTTGAGAACTCCCAACATTGTAAACATCACCTTTATATTATCTTCCACCACCAATGTGCACCTTTCATCTCATTTCCATTCATTCAGTCAACTCTCCCATTCTGAAGTGCCTGCAAGAAAGCATTGTGCTCACCGATTGGCTAAGAACCAGGAACAACCCTCCAATCATTGGCTTGTGTTAATAGAGATGCAAAGGAACATAAAATGGACTGGCAGTAGCCGTGAGGATGGCATTTAACCTTAGAAATATGCTCCAAGAACTATGGAAGGTTGTTCCCGACTTCATCTCTCTCCCTCTCACTGTTAGTAGTGTGCGTGCGCACACATGCAAACGCCATATTAATATCTAGTATTGCTCTTCAACTGTAACAAAGTTATCGGGATATGATTCAATCAATGTTACCATGCAAGCACACACACACACACACACACACACACACACACACACACACACACACACACACACACACACACACACACACACATTGCATTAATATTTAAATGTGCACTTTTAAACTGTAACAAAGTCAGATGGATTTGATTTTGATCTAAGTGATGTCACAAAGAGTCAGAACCTAAAGGCATGAGAATAGTTGAATTCAGTTTTGGAGTTTTTCCACAAAGTATTGACAAAGAATGGTTTGGCGATGCAATTAGGACATGTAGTTAAAACTTGAAAACATACACCACACTATTGAACTACTTAGAAAGGCAAGCAAAATTATGAAGAAGCCGCTTTGCTGCACTTGTTGATGCCTGTCTACTGAAAACACCATGGCAATAAAACCTATCATCTAATTTCTTTACAATCACTAACCCTGTAACCCTTTGCTTTGTGTTCATTCTTGTGCAGCTTCCAGAGCAGATTATTCGCATTATGCAATCGCAAACTGAAACTTTCATCTGAGTAATAGACTTGGTAGCATTTCTTTTCCTTATTATCAAGCACTGGTGTGCATATCCATCTACGGGTAGTTGTATACTGTAGATTCAATATACACAACTGAAGGGTTGGGGATGAAATTTTGCACTGCAGCCGTAGATCTTTTACAAGTGCTGTACACTTACCTTTGGATGATAATGAGAGAGGCACACAGTTTGGGAGTGGCCCAGCAAAATATCACACACAGCAGGCAAACACTTAGTTACCTTGCATCAAGAAATGATAAATAAATGCACAGTTCATTCTGAATTATGGAGCAGCCCCGTGAAATAGCACACACACACAGGATTTATAGCAGCAGTGAGCACAGTTTGTTCAAACGGACTTAATGCACACTTGGTTCTGAATGGAGGGAGGGGCCAAGAAAAATATTGCAAACAGAGCTAGAGGAATTTGAATGGACTTTTGCAGCAAATACAGTTTTTCTTTTTTTACCTTCTGGATGCTGAGCCCATGTGGCAGACTCTGCAAAGTGAGTGTGCACATTCCCTCCAAAGAGTTCAAACTAAATCTCAGACCGAGGAGGGGCAGTATCCGATGTCATCATGCAGACACACACACAGCATGCCCTGTAGGCTGGTGGTGCATGGTGATGTCATTTAAAGTTGCAATAAAAATAAATAAATAAATACAAATTGTGAATTAAAGGGGCCACTAAGGAATTCATTGTACCCCGTTATTTTGCCCTCAAAACTGGTAAATACTGAGGAATTCGGTATGGTTGTGAGGTATGAGTGTCATGCAAAGCAGAATAAGGCAAGTGTCATCACTTCACCATCTCCACACGATTTTCCTCTAAAGCAGCCCAAGCAAAGCATAAGAGAAAGGTTGAAATGTTAGAGGTGTCCATAAACACCTATCAAGCATGGGGGAATCAATCACATCAAAGGTAGTGACATGCAGAACCAGCATTATTCCACCATCTCTACCTTGGATTTACAGTGATTTCTAGAGTAATATTCCTACAAGAATACAGGGAATCTGACCCTTTCTGTGGCAAATAGTACTGGCTCTGCATACCAAAACATATAGCATTCATAACAAAAATATTTATGGCAAGGGAGCACTGCAGACTTAAATGGCTATTTCTACTACTTGGAGCTCACATCTCAGTGCAACATGTCTTCTTTCTGTACAGGTGGGTTTGGCATAGTGATTAAGGTCTTCACCTTATAAACTCAAAGTACAAGGTTTGATTCTGATGCCAGGTTATTGGCTTTGCTTAAAGAGGTTATTCAGGGTAGTCAGCCTAGTATTCACCTAGGAAGTGGTCCTCAGAAATACTTCTGTCCTCTGTCAAGTAGAACAATGTTTAGGCCTTGACAGAATCAAAGGTGCCTATTAACTAGCTTGAAACATGACCTCACAGGCCCACTCAGATCTCTGTTTAACCACAGTCTCCAGACAAGCTTTGTCCCTGTAGAGTGGAGGACAGCAGCAGTCATCCCTCTACACAAGGGGGTCTAATAACAGACCTTGAAAACTACCGACCCATAAGTCTGACTAGCCTCATATGCAAGGCTATGGAAAGGATAATCATGGAACTGATTAACAAAGACATAGGAAATCATCAGACTCTAGACTCAATCCATTTTGTCCTCATCATCTTGTCTGCTCAGTCAGGTGGACTCCTTTAACAAGGTCACCAAGGCCATGGATTGTCAGTCAATGAATACTGCCTACTTTGACCTGGTCAAGGCATTTAACACAGTACCCCACTTGGGTATTATAGATAAACTCATAAAAGTGGGCATAAACCTCTATGTCACCAGATGGATAGCCAAATGGCTCTTAGATAAGACACATGTTGCTAGAGTGGGGGAATCCACATCCAGCAAGGGGCCAGTCACCAGTGGGCCCCCTCATGTTTGGCATATACTTCTCAGGTGTCAAGGCAAATGCAGATGGCCTCTGGCTGACCAAGTTTGCTGATGACTGAAAGTTGGGGACAATCATTGACTCCCTAAATGATGTTGCTATCCTACAGAAACATCTGACACAGACTAATGATTGATGTCAGAGCCATGACCTCAAACTAAATAAAAAGAAGTGCATAATAATACCCTTTAGGAAATGAAATATCTTTGCAAATTATAACATTGATAGCAGATAGCAACTCCCCCAATCTGTAAAAATAGTCAAAAGTCTGCTTGTTGAACCTTGTTATCTTTCTCCCTAGGGATAGAAAGTTGGATAAAATCAGGATAAAACTGGCTAGGCTTGTAAGGGCTCTTGAGCCATTAGCCTAGTAATAGTCTAGTAATATGAATGTATGAACAAGCGCACTCACTTATCCTCCAGCATTAGGAGTGCCTCCCTTCTGTTTGGCACATTAATTCACAACAAATGAGAGATTCTGACCATTTGTGTATTGCACATCCAAGTGACCGAGTGCAAGAGTTCATGGAAAAAAATGACTGAACCATGTGATATGTTTACCTATATGAAGGTAATTTATGTAATCTCTAGCTAGGCAAGTTACCTGTGTGTGTGAGAAAAGATCTGGCTTGGACTTTAATGCAATTATGCATTTTTCCAACTTTTGACCTGAACTTACAAGACTGCGGCACCATTAGTTAACAGCAGTAGAGATCATCTAAGGCAAAGACGGAAAAATAAATGACTAGTGCAGCAAGGTGTATATAAAAGACAAAATATGTATCATGTTGGTCAACAGCTAAATAAATTATGCAAGTCTTTAGTGGTAAATGTATAAGCGAGCATAGGCTTCATTTAATATTTAACAGCTAGAATATCCACACTCATGCATTTCTCCCTAACACATTCACACACACCAAACTCAGAGTAGCACTTATTGATGGGTATATATAGGTTTACAATCAAAAGACTGAAAGTCAGTTTGATGTCAGGCTGCTGTTTGAACATGGTACTGGTAGGAGTGGCTGTTGGAATGTCGACAGTCAAGTGAACTGCAATTAAGAAGATCGTCAAGAAGGCAGAGATATGAAGCATGTCTGTAAACGGCATTTGTCGATATTGATGTGGAAAACAGACTATCGGTCTTATTTGTTGATCTTCTTACCTACTTAATATTAATGAGGTGATGAAATGCGTCACTAATATGACCTCTCACAATTAGTAACTTCACGTTTTTGATAGTAATCCATATATATATATATATATATATATATATATGTATATATATATATATATATATATATATATATATATATATATATATATATATATATATATATATATATATATATATATATATATATATATATATATATATATATATATATATATATATATATATATATATATATATATATATATATATATATATATATATATATATATAGATATATAGATATACATATACATATATATATATATATATATATATATATATATATGTATATAGATTTTATATATATATATATATATATATATATATATATATAGATATATAGATATATATATATATATATATATATATATATGTCTGTGTAAGCTGTTGTACCTCCCATTAGATCAATTCACAAAACAGACAAAATATCATAGATCTCAAAAGATCAACATGTGAATGTGCATTTTCCAACGAATAACCCTGTAGCATGCAAATTCAAAAACAATGTTTGTATACACACACGTACGCATGCACACATACATACATATACATACACTTCTTTAATTAATTTATTTTACTTTACATTTGTTAACTGAAATATGCTGTCTGGTTGCAAAGCCCCATATCAGCCTGGATAAAAGCTCCACAGCATTAACGGTTTACACATACATTATATACAACAAAATTATAAGTGCAACAGTTGTAACAGTTGTCACAGTTATACAAGTTAATAATAGACATGCTGAAATGATGATTTTATACCATCAAAGCTTATAATTGCAGTATTTACAAAAATACTTGCTATATTTAAGGCTCATGCTGAAAAGGTCATTTTTCCATGACATGCCAATGTGCAATTCAGATATGTGCTACTTGTTATGAGATAATACCTCATTTTTAGCTAATTTGAATGTCTCCAGAACACATTTACTACCATGACATACTGATCATGCAGTACCCCCCTACACACACACACACACACACACACACACACACACACACACACACACACACACACACACACACACACACACACACACACCACAGTCCCAGTACCTGTCCCTAACCTGTCTTCCCACCCGTGACTCCTTCTTCCAACCCAGTAGTTGAAGTGCCATTACATCATGTATCTATTAGGCCCTGGGTGTTTTGTAAATTCTCCTGACCCATGATCTCTGTATTGCTGTAACACTGCAATAAGTGGTCTAGTACATCCCCCCAGCCTCTATCCCTTAGCTGCTGCTGTTGCCATTAAGGCACTTAAATTTAAAAAACCCTCGTTGCCTAGTATCCCCCCACCCAATCCTCATTGTGCTGTTATTACTGTTACAACACTTGCATTTAAGTAATCCTTGGTGGTCTAGTCTATCCCCCACCATGATTCCTGCTATGTTGTCAGTCCCATTATACAGGTTGCAAATGGGAATGTTCCTATTTGTTTTATATTGGGTCCACTAAGTAAGTGCAGACTCCCATGACACAAAATGGTTGTTTCATTATATAGTTTCACAATATTATGGTCAGTACTGTTTAATCAGATGCAATGTTTGCTCTGAGACTGTTGATGGAGAAGTACAGAGAATGTCAGAAGGAGTTGCATTGTGTTTTTGTAGACTTAGAGAAAGTATATGACAGGGTGCCTAGAGAGGAGTTGTGGTATTGTATGAGGAAGTCAGGAGTGTCAGAGAAGTATGTAAGAGTGGTACAGGATATGTACGAGGGTAGTGTGACAGCTGTGCGGTCTGCAGTGGGAGTGACGGATGTGTTTAAGGTGGAGGTGGGGTTACATCAAGGATCAGCTCTGAGCCCTTTCTTATTCGCAATGGTGATGGACAGGTTGACAGACGAGATTAGACAGGAGTCCCCATGGACTATAATGTTTGCAGATGATACTGCTATCTCTAGTGACAGTAGGGAACAGGTGGAGGAGACCCTGGAGAGATGGAGATATGCTCTAGAGAGAAGAGGAATGAAGGTCAGCAGGACTAAGACAGAATATATGTGTGTGAATGAGAGGGAGGATAGAAGAATGGTGAGGATGCAAGGAGTAGAGGTGCCGAAGGTGGATGAGTTTAAATACTTGGGGTCAATAGTTCAGAGTAACTGTGATTGTGGAAGAGAGGTGAAGAAGAGAGTACAGGCAGGATGGAGTGGGTGGAGAAGAGTGTCAGGAGTGATTTGTGACAGACGAGTACCTGTAAGAGTGAAAGGGAAGGTCTACAAGAGGGTAGTGAGACCAGCTATGTTATATGGGTTGGAGACAGTGACATTGACAAAAAGGTAGGAGTTTGAGCTGGATATGGCAGAGTTAAAGATGTTAAGATTTGCACTGGGTGTCACGAGGGTGGACAGGATTAGGAATAAGTATATTAGAGGGTCAGCCCAGGTTGGAAGGTTTAGAGACAAAGCCAGAGAGGCAAGATTACATTGGTTTGGACATGTGCTGAGGAGGGATGCTGAGTATATTGGGAAAAAGATGCTAAGGATGAAGCTACCAGGTAACAGGAAAAGAGGAAGGCCTAAGATAAGGTTTGTGGATGTGATGAGAGAGTTAATGCAGGTGGTTGATGTGACAGAGCAAGATGCAGCGGACAGGAAGAAATGGAAACTGGTGATCCACTGTGGCGACACCTAATGGGAACAGCTGAAAGAAGATGATGATGAGTGTTAAATCAGTGTGCTTTAAATCTGAATACCTTGATAATTAACTAATTATTGCACTATATTGTTTTAATTACTGTGTACAAAACCTGCTGATCCTAATATAGTAACACTTGGTGAAATCGGATATAAGTGATGGTAACTAATAAAAGTTATGTTAAAGAAAGGGTAATGGAAAATGGTCTGTGACAGCTGTAATGTACACAAGACCTGTCTCTTCATTTGGCTCTGATGGGTTGTCTGGGTGAAATTTTTGATGACCACAATGCTATGATGGGCAGAGAAGCTGAGTATTCTAGAACAATTTGAGTGCACAAGATATGCTAAATGTTCTTCTTTCAGCTTTTCCCGGTTAGGGGTCGCCACAGAGTAACTCCGGTCTGCTAATGATTGGCAGTAAATTTTTATGGTGCCGAGGTGCCAGCCCAATGCCCAACATTCAATGAAGGCACGCCCATTCAAGCATGTCTTTCGAATGCCACTCGACCACGGGGAGGACATGCAGACTCCACACAGAAGGCACTCCAGCCGAGAATCGAACAGCAGAACCTCTTGCTGTGAGGTGACAACCACCGCAGCTGCATTGCTTCTTTTATGACTATTATCTGCTGCACCTACTGGTTCCAAAGACAGAAAATACTTGCTTACAAGACAGGTGGTATAATGGATCCTGGATGAAGCAGACAGGTATTATGGGAGTGAAGGAGGTGAGAGTGCCTGTAGAATCGTACTGGATAAAGACACGGCGGGTTTGCATGCTTGCCAGTACGCTAACAAGAGAATAGGAGGCTGTTGAACAGAAGCAGCTGCTATACACAAGCATCCCAATACAAAGGGTTCTTTTAGTAAGACAATCGAAGAAGTACGGTGTTTAATATCGGTACAATAGTATAACTGGCTAGAATATGCATATGCTGAAATAAATAGGGGATAGAGAAAGAATGATACAGATTGTCACACGGATTCATGAACAATTACACAGGCTTTATACGAAGCCTGATGTTTTACATGTTAGCATGATCAGCAGCAGCTCTAATCACATATGCATGCTGCTCATCACATTTACATGAATAAAAACAAGTTTTCATGGCCATCAACAGTGTTGCTTGCCAGGAAAATATGTTGAGCAACACGAGCACACACACACACACACAGTAAACAAACAAGCTTGCCTATGGGTTCATGGGGACAGCACAAAGAGCTACATAAGGCAAATACTGCAAGCTTTACACAGGCAGGGAAAGTGTACTGAGTGTACTGTGGACATAAATAATACATATGAATACCAAAATAAGTAAGACGGAAGGGAAAACAGCAAGAGCAGCTACAATAGATGGGTTACCAGCAGAAAAAGTGTACTGAGGACACTGTGGTTCGAATCTAGTAAGATAACTGATGTGAATGTGCTTATGTCACAAAACAATGTTTTAATAATACAATTTTTCAATATTTATGTCATACTAATTAATAGCGGTCACACTTCCTAAACAAATATAGATAAATAAAAGCAGACAGGATACTATAGGATAAGATAGTTACAGAAGTTAACATTGTAACAGAGGGGAATGACATGACATATGAATGTCACTGACATGCTGAGTTTAGATTACAGTTCAAGGACAGAATATACATTATGATATATTTGCACAGTGTGCATTCAGTCACTATAACATGTTGGAAAATAACACGCAGAAGCTGCAATCTCCTTTTGCAAGAGTCAGATCCATCCCATAACTGATATCACTGTCCTGTGTATTAATTAGGTGCACGGCGTATGCCACAGAAATAGGCATAACACATGTATGAGGAGGATCACCCATGAAGGGAATTATGCACTTCAGTATTCTAATGGTTATGCATCCCATTTGTAGGTGTGGGTGGTGTTATGAATGTGGGAGCAGAGTGTGACATATGTAATACACCTATGTATGGCACACCAGCCTGACACAATTATTGTGCATACCAGTAAGAGCAGATGCAAACACCAAACTATCATGCAATGTATGCCCATAGCTGTGCATTGTCAGTATCTGACACAGGAGGTAGCAATGGATAGTGTCATAAACAAATGAAATGAATACATGAATTAAGAAGGATCCCTGATAATGAATATCCTATCAGCATGACAGACTGATGGCAATTGAGTATGCTCATGTACACACAATTGTGATCAGTCCTATATCAATGTTCCATGGTCAAGGAAGGTTCCTCTGTATTTTTGTACACATACTGCTCTAATAATTGGAGCACACTCTTGTACACCACAGTGCTCCAAGCATGTATTAAAATAGCACTCTCACCATAACACTAGCAGAACAGACGTCTGCTACCATGAAATCCAAACCTACATTCACATATGTTAGTGCAACATATCATGGGATAAGACAGACATGATGTAATGGTTGTTGTGTGACATCACTACAGTCACACAAAATTAAATCCATGCTAGAACTGAACAAGCAGCTGTACAACTCCTCCATATAACAATATGGCTATTAATTACATTTTCCAGAGTGGAACTGTTATCACAGCTGTTGAACTCCACGTATGCGAAGTCATTCAATCAGCTGTACTGCATTTACCCCAAATTTTTATCTTCTAATATTGATTGGGAAGACTTCTGCCACTCTATTCATACGAAGTATAATTGGGGGCGTGTCTTTAATGCAGAACTGTTAAGGACACAAATGCTTACAGATGCTAAATGCTACTTTGTAACACTTGCCTAAGCAATGAGAAAATCAACACCATAGTGAGATCAATGAATGTGTCATTCTATAAATGCATTGCTAATTGTCATATGTGTGGTTATCTGAAAACATTATATTATGTGTATAAATTTAAGGCATGTGTGTCCCTGCAATTATTCAGAAAAGATCTTGCTGTATTACTGCTCATTACTTATAGAAGGCTGTTCTACATATTACTGCACTATTTCATAAGTTAAATGGCTCACGTACATTTTGAATGTATACAATTTTAAAAATTTACTGTTTCTGTACTGCAGATATATCAGTTCTTGCTGTCCTGTCCAAGTTAGTACGGTTACTTCACAGTATTGTGTTATCATTTTCTATTACGTGACTGCTTCAGCCGAGTGGATTACTCATTGGATAGGATGAGTGACAAACTGCATCAGGCAGTGTCTGCGATGGAACATCTGCTGGTGGAAGGCCAGCATCCACTTGTCCGTAGAGCCACAACAACCTCTGGTGTTAGCTGATACGTATGTGCCAAATACTGGCCCTACTTCCACTGCTACATCAGTGAGTGAGGAGTCCATACCCACAAGTTGTAGGCCATGGGGGTTATGGTCCCAGACATATCTGTGAGAAGAACTTGACTAGCAGACATAGCTAACATTCAGGTAGCCATTCAGGTAGCAGCCCCCACTTAGAACCAGGGATGTTAAAGTGGCAGTGCAACTCCTAGCAGAGTCAGTGCATGTGGTCAGGCTGAAGACAACTGAACAGATTACTCTACCATGCATGGCTCACCCTGTCACACATGACAGAATGTAGTGCTAGCACAGAGCTTGAATATGTTCATGCAGACACACACAAACTTCATAAAAACTGCTCATATGAAACAACACACATGAAAGGTAAAAGCAACATTAACGCTGCTTGGGATATATCTTCTGTTAACATCTCTGAGACATTTCATACTGTAATGAATCTTCTGTATTTCTTAATCACACACACTCGCTATTTTGGTGTCAACCTTGGCCTACTGCACCCCCCCCCCCCCGTGAGAATGATGATGACTATACCGTGGGCTTCGTTCATTTGGGTTTGACAAATATTTGTGATGCACAGACTGGCTAGGTATGAGACTAGCAGTATGCAAGTAATTTTTTTTTACACATTTGTTTGTACTCTACAGGTTCCACACTTGCCATGACATTACTGCAGTTGTGAGTCATGTGCTTTGGGGCTGTCTCTGTCTAATACTATATGTACACAGACATTAGGTGGGTAAGTAAAGTCTGTGGACATCAGATGGCATCACTTTTAATATCTGTATATGCTTAGGTTGCTATGAGCATTCCTTCAGTAGTGAATGTGTGTGCTATCCTTTGCATCTTAGCCAGGACAAGGGCATATTGTGCATGCTCACATCTGCCAACTACCTCTGCAGCTGGAGGTTCTCCCTCAGAATCCTCGTCTGTGTGTGCGGGAGGTGCTGGCCATACCTCTCAACTGAACACATTTTCAGAAAATATCCAAATTTATGCCTCATATTTTTGGTCTGTCCCTCATAAAATTTGTGGTTTTCTGGAAAATCATTGAGGATTGAAGTAACTACATAATACTAAATAAAGACATACATTTGAGTTTGAGACTTCAAATCCTTCAGAAAATATACAATAATTCAGAACCTATTATACTAGCAATTTCTAAGTTTACAGAAGCACTATTCAAAACCTGTCTCTATTTCTGGGTCTTTGACCCTCTCATCATTTCTCTCTATGTCCAGATATCTTGCACTGAGAGGTTGAAAGGTATGATGCTGGCTCTGCCTGTGGTCTAGGAATGTGTGGCCCTGGCCATTGCTGTCCCTGTTGCAGCTGTTTCCTCAAGATAATAGTGTGCAACAATGCACAGACTGTGTGAATTTCTGCATAGGTGCCAGGCTTGTACTGCAGGGCACACCCTGATGTGCCTAGACATGAGACCCCTGACTTCAGCATGCCAAACACAAGTTGTATGATGTTTTTAATTTGAGTGTGGGCATTTTTGTATCCTTCCTCTGTGGGTGTGTATGCATTTCTGACAGGTATCTTGAGCCATGGTTCCAGTGCATAACCTGCATCACCCAGGAGATGGCCTTGTGGAACATCACCCCTAGCAAACCTTGTGTACAGATGCAGCTTGTGGAACCTTGTGTGCCATATGTGTGAGTCATGCTAACTGCCTGGGTTACTTGCACAGACATTGAGGATGATCTATCAGGCATTACAGACAACCTGGCAGCTGATTGATTGGAACCCCTTCCTATTGTTACATGTCCTTCCCTGCTCACCAGGTGGGGCTTTTATTTTTATGTGAGTGAAGACTATGGCCCCCCAAAACTTCAGGGAAATATGCTACAGCATAGAATTCTTGCATTGTTCCTGCTCTCTCCTCTGGCATGCATGGAAAATAAATGTACTCCCTTGCATGTTCTAACATAGCACTATGATATTGGTAAAATATTCTGGTGGCTGAGGCCTCTGACACTTCTATTATATCCCCTGTGGGTCTCTGGAATGTACCAGAAACTAATATCCATAATTCTACACATACCTTAGTTTCCACTAGTATAGGTTCTCCTTGATTTCTCTTGGGTCTGAGGTGGAGGCTACAGGGTTGCAGAATTCCTGAAGTGTTTACCTGTTTTGCCCTATTATTTCAATATAATGTAGTCCATGATATGTTAAATGGGGTCTGAACACCGTTCTTCTCCTTAGAAGAGGTTTATCATCATCAACAGCAGCAGCATAGATTTGAACCTGATGCACATACATATGCAAGTGACCACTCTTAACATTGCCTTTCTTTTTGTAAGTGTGATGGTGGCTGTATTCCAACAGGTTTTGGTGTTCATGGCAAAGGGCTACACCATTTTAACAGGGTTACTTTGCAGCTTCCTGAATGGCTCTACCATCTTGGATTGGTTAACTAACATGTAATTCAGCTGCTTATGTTTTCATTAGCATACTGTGCTGTTTACCTTTGTTTGAATACAAAATAGTGCGCTATCACGTGTGTGTTGTGCCACTATGCACACATGATAGCAGTGCAGAAATTAGTCATCCATGAATCTGGCACAATGTCTTTTTATCTCTTTTGGTAATGTCCTTTTGTTTTTGCAAGATTAAAAAAGATCAGTAAGATATAATATAGTCTACAACTTCAAACATGAGTTTTATAACTTCAAACCAGATATATCTATATATATATATATATATATATATATATATATATATATATATATGTTTACTATCAAAATAATGAATGAAGACTTGAACACAGGATGTCGAATTACAGTTGGCTGAATCCCGTATTGCTAACCTTCATGTTTGCGAGTGTCTAGTGCAGCAAATGCACTGTGCATTTGCACACATGTTGTCGACCTTACTACTAGAGATCGCAGTACAGTGTAAATTGGGAAATTTAGCCTTTTCCCCACTGTAGTGCAATCTCGGAGTTGGAATATATAATTTCCTGGGGGAGGGGGCACAACTTTGAGTCATGCGATGTGCAGTATGAAACTGCATTCAACGGATATCGACAAAGATTGAATTCAAAACCGGAAACATCTTTGCAACACTCTGAACTTCTACATTCAGAAATTGCACAAGTGTGTCGGACTTTTGAACAGAAATTATTCTCATCTTCAACTATTTGATAGTAAACCATATATGCATATACTGACAAATAGATATAGATATAGATATATATATATATATATATATATATATATATATAGATATAGATATATATATATTTCATCAGTGGATACAGTTGTTGAATTAAAATTTTATAATTTCTGAAGTTATTCTCCTACTCCACAGCTGTGTGAGCATAGAGTTAGTATATTTAATTTCTAGGGGTGTGGTGGTGCAGTTTCCATATCGAGGGGTGTTGGGAGTCCCCTACATAAACTATTTTCTTTTAATGTGATTGCAAATATGTGATTGCAAGTGTGAGACATCTGTTTACATTTGCAATCACTTTAGGTGTGTGTGTGTGTGTGTGTGTGTGTGTGTGTGTGTGTGTGTGTGTGTGTGTGTGTGTGTGCGTGAACTTTTTTCTTTGTTAGAGTTATTGCAGGCAAACATTTTAGACACATTTTCTATCAATGAAAGTTCGTTAGCAATGTAAACACATGTAATTCTATATATTTATATCTTAAGGAGGATAACCTAAGAGGATAAATGCAGGATATAATGCTGTTATTCATTAGCACCAAAAATAAAAAAATAATGTAGCATCACGATGAGCATTTTTTAATCGGTACTGTTTCTGCACCCTGCCTGCTGACTATCAAGCCACTAACAGGCCATCATCAAGACAGCTATGGCAGCACTTTGTGCTCTCACCAGCATCCAAGAAATGAGAGCATTTTCTTTCATTCATAAACCCATACCCCCCCCCCAGTGGCAATGTGAATGTTCACATCCCAAAAGGGTCACTTATTCCCCCTCAGTCTGTATATACATGCTTCCCTACATGTGCTGGCAGGGGCTACCATCACTTGCTTAGGTGGCCATGCCTACATCCTCCCGACCCAAACCCCCCCTGCATGAACCACTGCATGCTGAGCTTCATCTCTCTATCTGAATCCTGTCACTGCAGCTGCAGCACAAGCCAGGTAAGAACCATCACCCTTTACCCCCACCCACCCACCCACTGACAAGCACATCCATCTTCCCTGACTGTGCCATCATGCACAAGAGCCACCAGTGAAACTTAGGTCACCTGGACTGTAATCTGAGCTTTATCCATCCACATCTCCAGCACAGGCTCAGGAGAAGACTTTTGATAAGTACTGAAATAAGCTGTTTAACTGAAGAATAAAAAGAGACGGCCATTAATTCATAGTAGATGTTGATTCTATTACATAGTCTGCATGTATATTTCTGTATTGTGGTGTTTTCAAGATCAATACAAAATTGTTAAAAATTCAACATTATTAATCCAGGTGGATTTTGCCCTTATAATGTATTGTCATTTTAATACTTAATTTGTCTTATAATAACTATGAGTGCCAGAAATTATTTTAATTCCACTATACATGCAGAACTAAACTCAAGCTTGAACCTTTATGTACTGTAACCAATACAGTGAGGTTCCTACGTAGCTAAGACAAGTGGCCTGACCTACTGGTATACTGCTGAAGAGGAAGCTATAAGTTGCATTCACTTATCTATATATTTACTCCTCCTGTACATAAAATGCTTATATTTCAGTCTGGTAAAGTGTCAGCAGTAACCAAGTTTTAAATTCTTCTTGCTTTGTTCTCCTTTAGCAAGTCAGAGCCATCTGTTCATTTGGTTACAATTTTCACCTATTAAAAAAATAATTTAATTCAGCCATTTGACTGAAGTGGACTTGGATGTGGTTATTACTGGAAATAAAGCACATATTTAAATCAGAATGTAGAGAAAAAAAGGCTGACAAAAGACAGGTGTTGCAAGCTATGCAATATCAGGCCCTGCAGTCTGTCTTGTGTGCCCTGAAATATAAATAATGTTAAAGAGGAAGATAAATTAATTACTGTTGCGGCTGAAAGCCAGCTGCAAGACTTTGCTTTTGCAGTACCCCAGTACAAGTTGGTTTAATGCTTTTAAAAGTAAGAAGAGAAAAATATGAGTTGGATACTTAAAAGGGTAGCTTCTTATGGAGTTTGAGTTGCTATACAACTTGCATTACAGGGAAACATGTTTACAGTGAAAAGGGTCAGCAAACTATAGCAATGTATGTCAATTAGTACTTCAGAAAGTAATGGTGTGACTGATTGTGGGGGCATTGGGGCCCAGATGGCAGTAGTTAGGAAGATGAGATAGGGAGCTGTTAAGAGTATAAAGGAGGTTAAGAGAAAGAGAAGAGGGGATGGGATTGCATCAAACAGAAGAGATTAGGAGGCTAAAGCAACAGCTGGGGAAAAGAGAAGGGGTCAAAGAGGCAGACAAAAGCATAGCTAAGAAGAAATGGTTAAACTGTAAAAAGATGTGCACATCAGGTTACTGGCTTAGAGTCTGAAAAAAATCATAGGACAAGAGGCAAGAGTACATGGATTAAAAGTGAAAAGGGAGAAGCAAAGCATCTGGATGAGTAGATATGGCAGGATTTTGGGCTAGTTTTATAAAACATTATATGAGAAGGAGAAATGTGGAGCTATGTTGGTGTTCAGAGGAAGGGAGAAGTATAGAAAGACAGGAAAAGAAAAAATGTACATTGTAACTGTGGAAATTGGGAGGCTACTAAACATATGCAATGGAGAAATACTTGGGAACCTGATGTCTGGAGGTGGGGGGAAGATGCAAGGGAGGTTAGCAGGCTACTATTAAACTAGGAATTCCTATCTTCAATGGAGATGGTCACCATAATAGTACTAGACATTTTAGGCTGATATCCTCATGTAATGCAAAGTATAATGGTGTCTAGTTTTGAAAGTATTCTTTGAAGGACCACTCGGTCTGCACCAGCACATCCTCTGAAGGGTAGAGCATCCGTGGATCACTGGAACCTGCTGATAAACATTGTAGAGGAAAGAGAGAAACAGAGAAAGACAAAAAGGATCAAAAATGCAGAAACAGTATTATTTTAATAAGGAAATATGAGAGGTTTTACTTGAGAATTTGGAAGCTATATTAGGATCATTGTCTTCTGTGAGAGCTGTGATATCCCCACTCTGGGTCAGTAATAAAAGAGCCTGAATCCTCAGCACTGGCACTGGAGAGGGACATTCACTTGGAAGAAAAATGAATACACTCAGTAGTTCCAGATGCAGCTCTCTCTGCATGAAGCACAATTTCCCTTAAGAGAACACAGGGAACACATTCAGCCTAGGGTCTGTGTTTTTCTCTCTGTCTCTCCCCAGGTCCCCAGTAAGGCTCCCCACTGGCACAGTTGCAGAGGTAAGTCCTCAGCTGAGTGTCCAAGCCATGTCTTCCAGAACCCTCTCTGTGAAACCAGTGCTTTGTGTCCCTGTTTAAAGTAGCTGACACACACACTCTTTGAGATTTAATTTTCACACATACACACACACACACACACACACACACACACACACACACACACACACACACACACACACACACACACACACACACACACCTGGGAAAGGCTGGTACAGAGTACCCACTCTACCAACTTTGCCCATACTATAAGGTAGATTCACTGCCACCAGTCAGTTACTATAAGGCTCTTAAAAGGGTATCCAATTACACTGGGTGCAGTTAATATTAATGCAAATGGTAATGTTGACCAAGCAGTAATACTTTCAGGAGTGACCGCAGTGTCACCAAATTAATATACGTATTTTCAAAGATTAAATAGTTTATAAAAGGGCCAGCTACAATGAAAGATTTAAATATATTTAATAATAAATAATAAAAGAACATGAAAATACTGAATATCTATTTTCAATAAACACCAGAGTTTCAATCACATGAAATATTAAAACTAACACAGCTGGAAAGATTCACACAATTACAGGAAAAATAATACTTAACTATTCTCACTATATTTTCCTGACTGATCTAGAAAATTACTGTTCATACTTACTTAACAGAGCAAGGTCAGGATGAAGTGAGTGAGGGATCCTTCTATGTCAGAAACAGATTGCCCCCTGAGACTTCAGTCTCCTCTAATATTAAAACATAATTTCTGTACAGAGTGACATTGCATACATCTGGACTTCTGACTTCTGATTCCAATGCAACTTCCCATTGCTACAAACTGTCAGAATTTATTACATAGGTGTCAATAATACACACACAAAGAGCCTTGCTACAATTTGCTGCAGATCCTTGAAGTCATAAAACAATTTCAAACCTCCACCCTTTCAGAGTAGAAATTAGTTCACCCCAAACAACAATGCGGAAAGCTTCCTAGTACAGTTATTTTGTCTCTGGTTGAATTCAAAACTGTGAGATAACATCTTTATGGTCTAGGCCCAGTAATTTTCTTACTATTTTTCAAAGTCAGGTGGATTGATCTAGTGTGAGTCTGATCAAGTCACTTTATTAAACTCCTGGGCTGCCCATGAAAGGGGACATGTGGGTCCAGTAGGCTGTTGAAAGCTGTTAATAAATTTGGCACAAATTTCTCTTTTGAATTCTTGCCCCCTTCAGATAGCCCCTAATTAATGCTTCACTGTATGCTATTTGCTATGAATCCTTGCATGCCTTTTGCATGTTAACACATTGCCAGATGCATTTTCAATAATTGTGAGTTAAAAATGAAAAAAAAAAAAATAACTCTTGCTCCTGCTGTCTCTTTCAATATGAGTGTTTTGTTTTGTTCATCAAATGGCTGTTAGTGTTTTTGCTGTAAAATTTTTAATAAAAGTTTTAAATTAAATCCAAATCTCTGGGATCATCACAAAAGTAAAGAAGAAAATAGTCTGCACATTGACAGGTTTCAACAGTGTTTTATAGTACCAGGGGAGTGGCACACAAGTAATGTGATACTGATATGGGTGAGGGGTGGGGTAGTCCAATACTCTGCCTGTGGCCCCATGTGACTATGATCCAGCTCTGCTCTTATTATTCAGAAACTACATATGAATATTTTGCCTCAGATGTGTGTCTTATCATTTTATTTTTCTATCTTTTAGAATAAGTAAAGGGGCAATCCAAGAGCACTATCTGATTAGGTGTCTAATTCAGAGTCACACAGACAAATGGAGGTAGAAGGAATCCAACCCTGTATCCTTGACTACAGGAAGTAGCGCACTCAGAATTTAAAGTCTTAATCTTCCATGCTAACTACCACACTTTTACTTCTGTCTTCATTTTCTGATAAATCACTGAAGATTAAAAATCACTAACATTTACATTTTCTGATAAATCACTGATGATTAAAAATCACCAACATTTATAGTCAGTAATGTCAATTAGATTTTCATAGTTTTTGTTGTTCATTTTTTCATAAAATGCATGTTGATATAAAAACTGTTATTTTAACGTAAGTGAATTAGAGTAGCTCACTGGGTATCTCCTTCAGTTTTGCAAAACATCACTGATTTTTGCCTGATATTTACAGTCTGTCCCCTATTAACTTCTTCTTTTTTCTGGGAAATCACTGAGGATTACTGTCAGTCAATAATGCAAGTCATTACAGATTTATAGTTTTCATCATTCAGAGAATGCACTTCCACACAACACATATTTCTCTGTTAACATTTTTAATGATTCAGTGCTATCTGGCACTTATATTAACAAACTGCTTCTTGTAAGTCAAAGGATTACATGATCTGAATCCTTTCCCCTCCATGTGACAACTTTGAGACTTTGAGCAAGTCATCTAACTAGACAGAGCTCCTGTGTCAGTTTGTCCATTGGGTTTACCTGGTTAATAAATGGATAAAATAATTTTTAACATTTGTCCCTTATTGTCTCCCATTATTTTTGGCTTTGTCCAGAATTCTTGAGCAAAGAAACTGAAAGGTATTTTGGTTTGTTCTATTAAAGTTTTGGCTTCTGACAAATTGTTTCAGTTTGAGGTGACTAATGAATGGCATATGAGTTTCAGATTTTGTATCCTTGAAAAATGTTTGCTAATATAAAATTGTTATTCTATCAATGTCGTTATTATATAATGGAAATATTTAAAAGCTGTTCCTGGCTTTGTTTCCTTTTTCTGCTTCCTGAACTAAGAAGTTCAGAGGGAAGATAGGAGTTGCACTAGATGGTTCTTACATCAGTGAGCTGAGATACATCTCTGGGACATTACTTATGAATATATTCATTTACTTCATCTCAAGCAAATACCTTACGTGTATAGTCAAGAAGTGAATGTGACTGATGGGTATGCATGTGCCTATGTGTGTGGGTCAAAGATCGAAGTATTAGCAATGTAGAGGGTACAATGAAGAAATAATAACTGAAACGGGAAGAAAGGAAGTGGTTTGTTACTAAGAATTTGTAAGTAGAGATGCTGAGAGAAAATAGCACAATAATTTGCTTATTTCTTGTGTGAGTGGATGGATCATGGACTTTTCAACTTACACTCCTCTCTAATTTTTAAAGAGCTGCTTGTATAACTTTTTTGTGTTATAAATACTGCTAAAGGAAAGGTAGAACAGTATTCTACATTTTGAAGATAGAAGGTTAATTATAGCTGTAATTTCTTTAATTCTTTTGTTTGTTGGTTTTATGAATGGGATGGGATGGAATTTATGACACTTCAAACCTACACTTGCCAGTATTGCTGGATTGCTTCATGCTGACTAGACTTGATTGTGCTTCTTTTATTTGGAGGGGGTTGCTTGGTTTGCATATGCGGGGCCTCGACTTGGATTTTTGCAACTTGAATTGTTTTCCTGAGATTCTCTAATGACCAAAGAACTGGTTATGCAGAAAACAAGTACAAAGTAACATTTTAACCATGCTGTGAGTTCCCTCCCTAGTTCTAGTAAATGTTCCATATTTAGCCCATTTGTTCCACCGTATGGGAAACAGTACACTGTTCCATATTACCGTATGGGAAACAGTACACTGTTCCATATTACCGTATGGGAAACAGTACACTGTTCCATATTACCGTATGGGAAACAGTACACTGTTCCATAGTACCGTATGGGAAACAGCACACTGTTCCATATTACCTTATGGGAAACAGTACACTGTTCCATATTACCATATGGGAAACAGTACACTGTTCCATATTACCGTATGGGAAACAGTACACTGTTCCATATTACCTCATGGGAAACAGTACACTGTTCCATATTACCTTATGGGAAACAGTACACTGTTCCATATTACCATATGGGAAACAGTACACTGTTCCATATTACCGTATGGGAAACAGTACACTGTTCCATATTACCGTATGGGAAACAGTACACTGTTCCATATTACCGTATGGGAAACAGTACACTGTTCCATATTACCATATGGGAAAACAGTACACTGTTCTATATTACCGTATGGGAAACAGTACACTGTTCCATATTACCATATGGGAAATAGTACACTGTTCCATATTACCATATGGGAAACATTACACTGTTCCATATTACTGTATGGGAAACAGTACACTGTTCCATATTACCATATGGGAAACATTACACTGTTCCATATTACCGTATGGGAAACAGTACACTGTTCCATATTACCATATGGGCAATAGTACACTGTTCCATATTACCATATGGGAAACATTACACTGTTCCATATTACCATATGGGAAACAGTACACTGTTCCATATTACCGTATGGGAAACATTACACTGTTCCATATTACCTCATGGGAAACAGTACACTGTTCCATATTACTGTATGGGAAACAGTACACTGTTCCATATTACTGTATGGTAAGCAGTACACTGTTCCATATTCTGAGGTGGAACATTGACTACAGCTGTGGTTCCCTTCGTTTTTCTAGCTTGTTGGTGCTAAGGATGTTATGGTAATGTTAAACCATACTAAACTATCTTAAAATGAAGAAGCTTCATCTTGAGAATTTAAGGATATGTAGTTTAATTGTCTCACTCATTAGAGTTTCAAAAAACTACACACTCTTCTGATGAAACATGTTCATAGACAGTTAAATAACATTCAGAAAATCATAACAGCATTATTTAAAATTCTGCATATCCAAGAAAAGGATTAAAATCCTGGAGTAAGTTATTGTGACCAGACATTCCCTTTTGAGTGCTGCTCGTACCTCTCAAATGTCTATATTTTAGTAAGATGCCCACGATTTTGCTTCAAGTGTTTGTCCTGTCCCTCTGAACATTCTTATTTTCTGTTAATTACTCATGATTACAGTCAGCAATATCAGTCACTTTTAAACTTTTTATTATTAAACAAAAAAATGCATATTTATGTAAAATGTATTGCTCTGTTAACTTTTTATGTGAATTAGAGCAATATTTTACAATTGTTCCTGATTCTATCACATTCCCAAATTATTTTTGACATTGTCCAGAAGTCTTGACCATATAAATTGAGAGGTGCAGTGCTACCCAAAGCATTCAGATCTTAAATATTTCTATGGGAATTATTTCAGCAAACCAGAAACAGAGACCAGGAAGTTCATGTTGCTGCATTTGTTTAGCACCATTGTTGCCTTTATCAATGCTGTTTTCCTTGGAGGGGGCTAGAAAACTAACATGTGCTTGTTTGCAGTCTTAGAAGCTCAACATGTAGCAGACCAGCCTTTGGTCCAGATGACTGGGTTCTGTTCCCAAACCAGGTAATTGGATTAATTTTTCAATACTTACACAGCATGGCAGCATAAGATCCCTTAACACTTATCAAAAAAGAATGGGGGAATGTTCCCAAGTGTCCTGGGCAAATTACAACTAGTCATTATGAATACAACCTCAGGTCTCCCCTGAAAAAGAGGCCACTGGCCTAATGAGACTAACCAGGTCAACAAATAAATTATGGTTGCCACTATTAGTTCATTATATCTTTGTACTCTGTTCTAATGTATCAGAATGATTAAATGGGTATGGTTGTTATATTTCAATATGCCTGCTGCTGTAAAGTGATCTTGGACTTTTTCCCCACAGAATCTACTTCAAACCCTCTTTATATGAGCCACGATAGATTTAAGGAAATCTTTGTTTTTAACTTCCATGTGAATAGAATGTCAGTAGTGTTAGTCACAGGCATCTTGCACAGCTTCTAAAACCTCTTTTCATTTTCACTTTTTGCTTTAATTGCTTGATTTGTGTTCTAAGAGCAGCTCTTACCTCTTTAACAATAGTTTTAAATGCTTGACAACATAAACTAGCTAAACATCTGGAGTACAGAAATGTTGAGTATGCCTTTAAAATATGGATTGACTGCAAATTGTTCCCTCAAATATTAGGTAACAAAATACATCAGCTAGAATAATGGCATATTAGTAACCGTATAAAAGGCTGAAGCTGAACAACAGGAATTCAGGAAGTGAATTCCTTAATCAGAGGTTCACCATGAGTCAAAAAGATGAAGCTTTACCTGAACATCCAAGATTTGTATTGTAGAGTTCCAGAGGCCTACTCAGGCTTCATCTGGATAAGACCCATGAATAAACTTGGGTAAAGACCTATTTAGTTGTTGAGATGAGAAAGATGACAGGCAGGGCCTGAATCAAGGGCTTGTAATTTCCTTTATTGTTGCTTAACAATTGCAGATGACTGCAAACTAGGAGCCATAGTTAAGTCCCCAAATGATGCTGACATCCTACAGAAGGGCCTCGCTGAGACAGATGCCTGGTGTCAGAGCCATGGCCTCAAGCTCACTGCCAAAAAGTGCAGTGTCATCCCCTTTGGTAAACCCCTGTACTCATGAACTACCACATAGGCAGCAATTTACTTAACACTGAATGTGTGATAAGAGACCTTGGGACCCAGGTGGACAGTAGTCTCTCCTTTGATAGTCACATCGCCACAATAGTTAGGAAGTCCTTCTACGTGGCACACCTCATCATAAAAGAGTTTTCATCCAGGAAAAAAGAGGTCATTGTTGCCCTCTACTCGACACTCATTAGACCCATTATAGAGTACAATGCTCCTTTTGGAATGTACCTCACAAGACATCTTCAGCAGCTGGAAAGGCCACAGAAGTACCTCACAAAGAGGATTACTGGCCTCAAACAAATGATCTACACTGACCGTCTCAAAAAACTCCAGCTTTACTCCGTAGCATATCGCCTACTCCGAGGTGATCTCTGCCTAACATATAAAGCTATGTCAAACCTAGAGCTGTTGGACATGCTACACCTAAAGAAATCCCAATCCCTCCAAGCTACACACTCTAGGGACCTAAACCTTGTCACCACAATAAACAGGACATGCTGGAGAGATAGATTCCTGTCCCAGAGACTTCCCATACTCTGGAACAGTCTACCCATCTATGTCAAGCAAAGTTCCTCATTAGCACTCTTCAAGAAAAATCTTGATGAGTGGATGGGAAATAGGAAATACACCCCGTGGATCACATCTGTGTCTCTGCTCGACAGTGGCACAGGAACTTAAATTTCTAGGGTGGCGTAAGCCAGGGAACCTTGTTGGCTAGGCTTACATAGGCCCTTGGGCCGATAGCCTAGTACCTACCTATGAACCTATGAACTGAGAATAAGACCATGATGGCTTACAGCACAGCTTGTTTTGCTGAAGGGATTGTATGAAATTGGAATTCATTGTGAAGGTAACCAAGGTACTGTTTCTGTTGTTTGCTGAAAGCCAAGTGGGCTGTAATTCCTGTTGTTTTTCCATTTGAATTTACTAAATAAAGTTGTGTTTTCATATAAGAGTTTGGGTCCAGTGTCCTTCAGACATATAAAACAAAAATCAGCACCTTCACTAGTGATCATTTTGAAGACGTTTGCGCATTTATCACAGTTTTGGCAAGTTATATTCTCAGCATTTAAGGGACTTTTGGAATTAAATTTTATGGTAAGAGTATTGTGAGAGGCAGCAGTTCATGAACTGACTTAAAATTAATTTTAAGCAAAACATGCACAGATTTCCACTATGATGAGTGAGAGTTTGCAGTACCCAAATGCATACCTAGTTTGTATGCATTTCATTGCCTGTAATGTTTAGAGGCCTAAAAAGTTACTGTGCATTGCTTAGCCTGCACTCAAGATGAAAATACATACATATAGTTGTGCATTGGTCTAGTAACCTGCATGACTGATACATGCTGATGAGTGGAATTAACAAACTGTTAGAGAATATTGAGGTTTGGCACTAAATATTTCTACGCTTTGATATAAACGTCTTTAGACTCCGCCATCCATTTTATTTCGTTTTATTACCTACTATTTTCTTCTTTGCTCTTTTATCAAATGCTTTATTTCTCTTCTTGGCTGCACTGACCATCTTTTTTATTAGTTTGAGGATTTTTCTGTTTTTCCTTCTTCCTGCTACATTAATTACTAGTATTCCTAGGCTTCTTGAATTTCCTTATTTCCTAAATTTGTAACCATTTCCTAAGCTATGATGAGGTCTCATTTGAAAAGTATATATTTCTCTGAAAAAAGCTCCTTCTTTTTCTTCTGTCACAATAGTTTTTACATTTAACTGATTATTATTGTTCCACAGCACCATCATGCCTGTTTCCTGTAGTTTTTCAGAGGCTCTGTCAACTTCTCATAGAATCCTGTGATCCATAGTCCTTCCTTTCGACTAGCTGATTCTATGCACAACTCAGTGGTGAGCCATTTTGTGTTTATTACTTGCTTGCAAATGGCCTCCCAGTTCCAAATGTGAGATCAAAAATACCAGGCCCAGGATTACTTTTTTCTTCAGCAAGCCCTGGCAGTGCAGAGTGATAAAGCCCTGGCTACAGGCCAATTGACCAGAGTTTGGTTAGAATTTGTAACACTTGATGAAATTGCCAGAGAAAGATGGGTATAATGATCTGGGGGGGGGGGGTAGGACAGAACAGGCTGCTGCATTCCCTTGGAAGAGATGCAATTCAACTGCGCATCCCATAGGCAGGCTTTTTGCTTACAGAACTTACTGCTTGGTGGTAACCTTTGCAGCAAGCATAAAGCAGCGTGCACCAGAAATGTGAGCCCATATAGTGATAGAGGTAACATACGCACAAACACAGCCCTAATCACAGGCAGGATTAGGCCACATATAAAACACGTCCTTGTAACCAGAATGCTGGTAAGAACACAAGATATGTAACGGTTGCCTGACTGATCCCCTCCCCCAGGAAACTGTCAGGTCAGCACTGACCAATCATTCCAAATGGACTGGGGAACTGATGAGCATTTCTGATGGTGATGGGCTCCAATCCAGTATGACATGATCCAATACAAAAAAGTAATATTTTCGAAAATTAGAACTCAGCATGGAATTGAAAATGTGCCTTAATGCTGGCCAAAGTCCTGATTTGAAAAGTATAAGCATTTAGAGTGTAGTAAAACTGAGAAGTACCAACTTGTGCAACAAAAGCTTCACTTTAAACTGTTATTGGTGTTAGTGTTTTAAATAAGTACAATCTGTGATTGGCCAGTCACTACCTTGTGACATTTTAAGTAGGTGTTTCAAAACTTTGTTAATAGTCCCTTCATTATTCTGATAAAGACTCTTGATAGTCTAGGATTAAAGTATTAAATTATTATTTGTTTCTGTGGCTGTTCCTTCAGAGTTTGCTTTTATGCATTTTTCAGTTTTGGCTTAAACTGCCAGGATGAAGCAGTATTTAGGTTTTGTTCTGATAAGAATATATTTGAATTGCATCTCTACTTCAAACAGAATTTGTTCATCAGCATCTCCAGTGCGTTTCCTACCCAACTAAAAGACTGTAAATTATAATAGTTAAAAAGCATCTGCATGCACTTTTATTGTACTCAGTACTGTTGGCCCAATATTGCAATTATCAACAAAAGCTAATATGATTACATGACACAATATCACTGCAGACACAGATGGCTTTAAGAGAGAACCGTGTTCAAGGCAGGTATGAGGAAGTTTTATTTCATGGATGGTTTGGAAGACGAGTGGAACTAACCACCAAAGGAAGCAATGGAGTGTAGAACAACACCAGTTTTCAAAGCAGCATGGAATAGGTGGAAGAAATGAAAGAAAAGGTAAAGGTGATAGTTAATAAGATCTAGGTCAAGTAAACTGCTAAATGGATCTAAATTAAGTCTTGCACTACAGATACTATTCTGTATTCATATATAATCTCTTCTGGAAAATCACAGTAATGTAGTACTTTTACCTTTTGGCTTCTTAGTCCTGTTTTTGATTACTTAGTAGCAGCTGTTTAATTTAAGATATTTGCACATGTATTTGCATAGCTTGTTGCTGTCATGCCTAGACATTCCTAGCTCTTTCAACAGTTTGCTTTTCCACTTTCAAAGAGTCAGGGATGCAAACATGGGGGATTTAAATATTCCTTAGGTTTTTCACAGGAACATCAGCTTCCTTCTGCTACACAGGAAATGCTGTTATCTTGTCAAAGACTAAAATCAAGCAAGTAAAACTGGCTACAGAAAAGATAAGCAAGTGTGGGTTGGGTGATGAATAGTCTGTAAGTTCTATCATGTTTGCAGGCAAGGCCAAAAGATGTTTGGGAACATTTCTCAGCCTTTGATGTCACTGATGTGAGCAGATACCCCTACTGCCAGTAGCATACCTAAATTCTTGAGAAACTTAATTGCTGGCTACAACCCAAATATAGCTAGCCTAGAAGGGTAAAATGGAGAAAACTGCCATAATTAGTTCTCGATAAACATAAAGCTTTTCAATTAAAGAATACATGCAGCATACAGCTATTAAGATAAGTGCAACAATTTCAGGATAGCTGTTTGCCTGCAGTTCAGACATGCTGCAATTCTATGCATCATTATTACATCATCCCCCTCTGCAAGTTGCAGCTTGATCAGTGTATCAGACGACCCCAAAGAATCCAATGAATACTGATCCACAACTTTGTGAATGTTTAATATTTTCTCTCCAAAAATGCACAGTACATTTATTTTCAGGATAATTGTCATTTTTTCACATCTAGGATAATTCCATTTTTCTACCCTAGCAGAATATTTTGCCTGTACAGTAAAAAAGAAATACTGGATCCATTACGAAAATATGTTATATTATTTATAACATAGCAGCATAAAAGTGAAGTTTTGACGTTTGGGAGTGATACTTGAGAAACTGCTATAGTTATGGTGAAATATTTTTTAGGGGAAAACAACATTTGAACTCTTGCAATTTATAATTCTTCCTTCAAAATAAACAATATACTACATTTAAGTAATTTTGTGAATGCAGCTTATAGTTAGGTCTGTTTTAAGATCTGGGCTAATATATGAACTGATAAATAATCTTATGAAATGAGAATGATCAAATATCACCCTGACAAAAAGGATTTATAAAAATAGGCTTCTCAACCAAAGATTGCTTTCACTTAACAGTAAAAAATACATTTTGTTTGATCAGAATAGTACAGCACAACATCAGCTTGCTGTATTGCACTGCCTTCTTAAGGTGTTCTTCACTGGCACGTCCTGGAGTGTGGTATTTTCTAAATCCACTGTAGTAGAAGAATTTTGTTTTCCCTTAGTATTATAATTTAATAAGCTTGGAGTTATTTACTTAAGCCAGTGGGTACAAATGGGATGTGGGATGGGTTCCCTTAGCCAACAGACAATACAGTTCTGTAGTTATTTTGGAGGTGGGCCTCAACTGAGAAAACCAATTTCACTGGATTCATTTCCATGAAGTGAGTTTTAATGAATCTTCTTTCAGTAAAACAAATAACAACTAACAATGTATTGCTTTTACTTTAAACGACATTTTCTCCTGCGATAACTATCACTGAACTTATTTATGAAGAAGTCAATTAAAAATATTACATTCAGCTTTTGCAGTAAAAAAATAATGAAACCATCCAAACTCAGAGTACTGAGTTTAATTAACAGCGTTGTAACTTTCGTCTACATTAAAAGCTTTCACACAAAACTTTCTGTAAAGTACCTTTTTATGATTGTTATGAGTATGAATACTGTCACTTCCATTGAAATTTAAATATTTATTTGTTTCAACTAAAGAAATCCTGACCTTTCTTTATAAAATCACTATTTCTGATAGATCTGATATTTCTTACTGAGCCACTTGTTTGGGGGGGTATACCAAAATACAACTCAAGAAAGTAATGCTACCCCGGCATAAAATAAAAAAGAAAGGAAAAAGAAAAATGCCTATAACATGGGACTCTCATAGATGCATTTAATAATAGTTTAGCACTTTCCTTTACCCTAGATATGAACGTCTTCAAAACAAAACATACATTAAACTCTACTGCATTTAAAAATACCCTCCCTAGGTCACATGGTCATAAATCATCTATCAATTAATTATTACTACAGACCTCATAATGTCAGTGTTTTCATTTTTTTTTTATTTTTGGTAAAAAACACAAATCAACATATAATCTGATGAAGGCATGTATTTAATGTGGAAATGTGAAATATTTTCCAAAAGTTAACCCTATAGGCATATTTTAGCACATGCCTTGATTATGACAAATTCAGGTTAAACTTTCATTGCACAATGAAAGTAAATGTTGTATTTATTATCTAGGCAAAATTAGTATTGTCAGGGTCTGATTAAAGACATGCTTGCTTACTTTGCTTACACTCTTCAACTTATACGTTTAACTCATCTAAACATTCCTTAAATGCACAACCACACTATGCAAACCCTGAACTTGCAAGTCTGGGGTCGTAGCTATATTTGTCTGTTTAAGTTTTCATAGAAAGGTAAGGGTATTTAGATCCCAACTCAACTCTTACATCTGATTAGGTTAACTTGTTTAAAATTACAATCAGAAAAGTTTTATCACACTTCTGACACAGAATGAACAGATGGAATTCTTATATTTTTATATACTCAGTGCTAGATTATAGGATCTATTTCTTTGAACCATGAACCTGATGTCTGTGTCAGGAGGACTACAACTGGAATGTTAATCAGAAACGGATTCTGTAAACTATGCAATTACTACCACATTAATCAGAAACTGATTCTACAAACTATGCAATTACTACCACATTACTCAGAAACAAATTCCCCAAAACTGTACAGTTACCACCACATTAATCAGAAACTAAATCTGTAAACAATACAATTATTGCCATGTTAATCAGAAACTGATTCTGTAAACTATGCAATTACTACCACGTTAATGAGAAACTGATTCTGTAAAGTATACATTTACTATTACATTAACCAGAAACTAATTCTATAAACTATACAATTACTATCACATTACTCAGAAACAAATTCTGTAAAGTATACAATTACTACCACATTAATCAGAAACCAAATCTGTAAACAATACAATTAGTACCACGTTAATCAGAAACTGATTCTGTTAACAATTCAATTACTACCCCATTAATGAGAAACGAATTATGTAAACTATACAATTACTACTCCATTACTCAGAAACAAATTCTGTAAACTATAGAATTACTACCATGTCAATCAGAAACCAAATCTGTAAACAGTACAATTACTACCACATTAATCAGAAACTGATTCTGTAAACAATACAATTAGAACCATGTTAATCAGAAACTGATTCTGTAAACTATGCAATTACTACCACATTAATGAGAAACTGATTATGTAAACTATGCAATTGCTACCACATTAATCAGAAAGTGATTCTGTAAACCATATAGTTCCAACCACATTAATTAGAAACTGATTCTGTAAACTACTATCACATTAATCAAAAGCCAATTCAGTAAACTATACAATTATCACCTCATTAATCAGAAACTGATTCTGTGAACTATTTATACAATTGCTACCACATTAGTCAAATTTATTGCTGCAAACTATACAATTGCTATCACATTATTCAAATATGTTTCTATAAACTGTACAATTACTACCATTTTAATTTGATCTATTTCTATAAACTATACAATTAATACCACGTTAGTCAGAAATTGCTTAAGAAAACTTTGCAATTACTACCGTGTTAATCAAAAACTAATTCTGTAAACTATACAATTATTGCCATATTAATCAGAAAATTATTCTGTAAACTATATAATTATTATGACTTTACTTAAGGACTTTATCCTAAGTAAATTGGGGAAAGCTATGTTTGTTTTGACTGCCAATTAAACTTTAAAACAGGACTGAAGAAATAAACAGAACAATAAAAGTACAAGTCACCAAGAAACAATATAGTCTTTAGTGGTAGTTTAGTGTAATGTATATGCAGTTACTACTTAACTGTACTGATTTTCCATAAAATACACTTCAACATTTTTATGCAGCAAATTATCTAGTTGTTTGCTACACAAAATATGTTTTTTATCTCAAAATGACAAGAATTGTATTTATTTATTTTACTATTTGAGTACTGAATTAAGTGGAGTGGTCAGCAGACATTTTAGGGAAGTGTATTTTTCTTGAACAAAGTTTGAAGTAACTTGCCAAGGTAAGACAGAGAAAGAGAGACATTCTTTGGTGAGAAATATGTTTGAATATATCACTGAGTTTAGGGTTAATGCAAATTAACAAAGCCTTTAAAGGGGAAACAGATAAAGGAAGATAAACTTTCTTCAGAACCCATATGAATGTAAACTGCATGTGGATTACTGTGGACGCTATTTTTGTCAGTTATGAAGACTAGATTATTTGCTAGCATATAAATAACAGGACTTGTGGTTAAGCCATTGAGTGGGCAATAAAATGTTGTTATACATTAATACATGCATAACAAATTAAGGCAGGGGCAACCTATACTTTATCAGGCAACTTTTCAAGCCAGTTGAGATGTACAGATGATTTCAGAGACTAAAGAAGTTGTAGCTGAAGTACCATGCAGTATTCTGGATGTTTTTGTCCTTTGGAAGTTTCTCTCTCACTTTGTCCTGTCCATGTATACACAGATATCTATATCTATTATGTCTAGATCTATATCCAAATAGATCTAGATAGATACAGAGAAAGAAAGAGAGAGAGAGAGAGAGAGAGAGAGAGAGAGAGCTCTATCTATAACTCTCTATTTGTAGATAGGTAGACATAAATATAGATAAATAGGTATCTACATCTCTCTCTCTCTCTCTATATATATATATATATATATATATATATATATATAAACGTATATTAGATCCTCAGCAGCCCAAACAGAGACACCCCAAACAGCAAGACCACACACTGTTAAAATGGTAGAACAGCAAAATGGACAAAAACAAACATAAAACATGCTTTTTCACATAGAGGGCATCTTACCACATACAACTCCGATATCCTCCTGCTAATTATACATACCTACTCTAAGACTGCTCTACAGCATGCAAAGGGCAAAACCCCAGTCCCCAGTGTACAGTGATCTTGCACAACCAGCTATTGCTATCACTCGATATTAGCCATTTCAACAATGTGGCCTCACTGTTGTGAGCTCTGCTGGTGTGCATATTTAATAATTTATTTATTTTTTTTATTTATTTTACATTTGTTTTCCGGGCTAGTCCAACTGGATACATTTCCATTTTCAGCAGAGGCCTGGGGAGAAAAGCTCCACATTGAAGTTAATACAAAACAAATTACTTACATAAAGAAAATAAGTAGTTAGTAAAATACAAACAGAAACATGGTTCAGTCTAGATTATACTAATTGAGAATATATACTAGAAAGGACACTTACTCTAATTCTATTTACAGTACAAGACAGCGGAGTTCTATTTTAGTAAAACATTCATGAAGATATAATTGATTCAGTAAATATATACACATGAACAGTTCTATATTAATTAATATCAGAGGCTATTAACAAGGGAGTTTTAGAGATTAGCTTCTCAAGGGGAGTGAGTAGAGAGAGGTAAAACAAGGTATTAAAAAAGAGTAATTAGTAGAATCATAACATTAGTCGGGATTGATGCATGGGCATAACCAGAGTGTTTTAAGTTGTTGTTTGAGCTTTTGTTTAAAGAGGAAGGGTGAAGGAATAGAAGTAAGAGTAGCAGGTAGAAGATTCCAGTATTTACCTATGGTATGGGAGAATAGTGAGTCACCGGTGATGTTGTTAGACTTAGTTAACCTCACAAGAAGTTTGTTTGAGGAGTGTAATGAATTTAGATTAGAATAGGGAGAAATAAGGTCAGAAAGTATAGGGGTATTTTTTGGTTGGTAAAATATCCTATGAATAAAGGTAAGTTGGGAAAGTATCAGCATGTTTTTAAGTTCTAGCCAGTTTAGTTGATGTAGATGCTGACAGTGATGAGTTCTAAATGGGTTTCCAGTAGCAAACCTAGCAATGCTATTGTATGCATTTGCTAGTTTAGTGAGATTAGTTTTCTTTAGGTTGGTGTATATGGGTGAAGAATAAAGAAGAGTGGAAATAAGATGAGACAGACAAACAGCCATCCAATATCCTATCCAAACACATACTCATTTAAACATTACATGTACCCCCAACTATCTACTAGCCAAATACCATAGACTTATGCACATTAACTTCAACAATCCAAATATAAGGAGACTAAAATATCTAACCAGCTTCTCGTGCAAACCATCATTAGAACTAAAAACTCCAGCCCTTAGTGATGGTGACATCCACCCTAACCCAGGACCAACTAATGACTCCACTGACATAACTTATAATATTACAAGTTCTACCCTCCCAACACTAACCACTGTTTCCAATGCCTTACTTATAGGACATCTCAATATCCGAAGTATTAACAATAAGATTGCCCATCTCCCTGCCCTCCTTGATACTCACTCCTTTGACATCTTCTGTCTTACTGAAACTTGGCTGAAACCTGGTACTAAAGACAATGCAATAATTCCCCTTGGCTGTGACATATTGAGAATGGACCACATAAAATGCAAGGGTGGAGGAGTAGCACTTCTGTTTAAAAATGGACTAAAAATCTTCTCTCTACCTTATAACCCACTAAAAGATAGTAAGGCTGAAATCCTTATTTCTAAACTACAACTAAACCCTAATAAATCAATCTATATCATCTGTATCTACCTACCTCCTGGCAATAATAATACCACAATTGAGAATATCTTACATTGGGTATCTTCTACCTACCCACAAGAAACAATCATATTAGGAGACTTTAATTGTGACTGGTCTTCTGTCAATACAAATAATCCTTCCTCACATATTAATCTTCATGGTTTTACTCATACAATCAATAATCCCACAAGAATCAATAAACCCAACAACAAAGAAAGCATTTTAGATTGGATTCTTACTAACAAACAGCAACAAACATATACAGTAGGAACTTTGCTTGATAATGTAAGCGATCATACCTTAACTTACATCATAAGACAAAAGAGTGACATTAATTACACCCCTACCTATAGGATCTCACGTAGCAATAAACACTTTAACCCATTATTATTCCAAAATGAACTACAGGCCTGTAACTGGAATTTTCTAACAATCCTAACCCTTGAAGAAGCTATCAAATATTTCAATACCAAATTCCTATCAATCCTTGACCAACATGCTCCAAAACTATCTACCAGAGTTAAATCTAAACCTGCCCCCTGGCTGTCCAAAAAGACAAGACAAAAACTACTACTTAGGAATAAATCTTGGGCTAAATGGAGAACTACCAAAACTACCTCAGACCAACAAGCCTTTAGACAGTTAAGAAATAGTACTAAAAAAGCCATTTTTATAGATAAAAAGAACTACTACTGTAAACTACAGCAAACTCACCATGACAACCCCAAAAGGTTCTGGTCAACTATAAATTCACTCCTACACCCAGGCCACTCTAGTACACCTTCCCCTTTAGGGGCTGAAAAGAATACCTCACATCAAACTGCTAATGCCTTTAATTCCTTTTTCACTGACACCATCAATTCACTAGCTAGTCACCTCACAATAGACAAGTCTAACCTTCCCACATGCACATCTGCTAATCTCCCTACATTCCAACGACAACCCATCTCTACTACCTATATCCTAAAACCCATCCAAAAACTTAAACCTTGTACCCCATCTGCTGATCAGTTAACATCTGAATACCTTCAAAAAGCAGCTGAAGCAGTTGCCTATCCCATATCCATCCTTATAAACAGAACCATCAATGAAGGAACCATCCCTGCTATTTGGAAAATCTCCCACATAATCCATTTACATAAAGGAAGTAACTCCAATGAGTATTCTAACTACAGGCCTATAGCACTCTAATCTGAAAGGGAACCCCATATATATATATATATATATATATATATATATATATATATATATATATATATATATATATATATATGTATTATGTAATACACACACACACACACATATATATATATATATATATATATATATATATATATATTTATTTTATTTTTTATTTTTATTTTACATTTGTTGACCGGGCTAGTCCAGCTGGATTAATGTCCATTTTCAGTGGAGGCCGGGAGAAAAGCTCCTGAGGTTAAAAACAATATTGGAAATACATAAGAAGACATAGTACAAGTGTAATTATACAAAGGTAAAAAGGTAAAAAAAAGAACATAAAAATATTATAGATTTTAACTTATCAGAACAATCCTAGCAAAACAATATAATAAGGTATCAGATCATAAAGTATATAAAAGGTAGTTTTGAACCATGGTAGATAATACACAAATTTTTTTTTTTTTTTTTTTTTTTTTTTTTATGCTATAAAGAGTTATGTAATATTTACAATAAATAGGGGTAATATCTCAGTTGAAGTAGAAGATAAAATCCAAGTGGATAAGAAAAGATTATGATAGAGTTAAGGATGCCAACAGGCTAGTCTGGGTTGGTACAAGAGCAAAGCCAGAATTTGTTAAGATGTATTAAAAGTTGTTTTTTAAATAGTGGAAGAGTATGCAAAGAGGACAGATCAGATGGAAGATTATTCCATATTTTACCTACTGAGTTAGAAAAAAGGCAGTTGCCTGCAGAGTTCATAGTTTTGGTAATATTAACAAGTAATTTATCAGAGGAACGTAGTTGTTTCAGGTTGATATAGGGAGTCAAGAGTTTGGAAAGAGCTGGTGTTTTAGAAGGTTGGTATAGAATTTTGTGTGCAATTAAGAGTTGTTGAAAAATGAGCTTATTAGGGAGTTCCAGCCAGTGTAGTTGTTTTAGGTTTAGACAGTGGTGAGCTCTAAATTGTGATGTGGTGGCAAAGCGGGCAATATTGTGGTAAGATGTAGTAAGTTTCTTAAGGTTACTTTTAGATAGATTAGTGTAAATAGGAGATGCATACAAAAGGGTAGAAATAAGGTGTGTTTGGGCTAGGGTTATCCTAGTTTCAGGTGTGAGGAAGGACTTTATTCTGTAAAGGATCCAATCTTTTTATTAGGGGCTTTTATTGTGTTGTTGATGTGACAATCAAAGTTAAGATTATTATCAATAGTAACACCAAGAAGTTTAGTTGAGGAGTCAGGCGAAATTATGGTGTTGTCAGTTGCAGTAATACAGAAGTTTATCAAAGTAGATTTACGGGTAGGTGAAAAGAGTAATAATTTAGTTTTCTTGGGGTTAAGGAGTAGACAGCGATTGGAGAACCACTGTTCAACAGTTGAGAAGGCTGATTGTGTTTGAAACTGGAGTTCTGTTTGAGAAGAGGCAGTGCAAATTATAGTGGAATCATCTGCATATTGTATGCAGGTAGTATTAGGTATAGATGATTGAAGGTCATTAATAAAGATGGAAAATAAAAGTGGGCCTAGGATAGACCCTTGAGGTACTCCTAAAGAGATAGGGAGGAGAGCAGAGAGAGAATTTTTCCAGAGTACGGCTTGCTGACGATTTTCAAGATAGGAAGAAAACCAGGTTAGGGAAGAGGGCTCCAGGGCAAGAGATTTTAATGTGTGCAGAAGAAGTGTATGATTTACCATATCAAAGGCTTTTGATAGGTCTATGAAAAGAGAAGATGTAAGATTATTGTTATTACGGTTTAAGTTTATTGTGTTGGTGAAGGAGAGAAGAGCTGTGGTAGTACTGTGAGCAGGTCTGAAACCATGTTGAGTGTCTGCCAGAAGGCTATTATTGAGGAGATGGTTGAGTAGTTGTTTATGTATGCATTTTTCCATGATTTTAGCTAAGGGGGATAAAAGTGCTATGGGACGATAGTTAGAGAAGTCGTAAGATTTGCCTCCTTTATGGAGGGGAATGATATGTGATATCTTCCAGATTGCTGGGAAATTACTTTCTTTTATTGATCTGTTTAATAAGATAGAGACAGGGTAAGCAATGGCTTTTGCTGCTAGTTGCAGGAATTCAGCAGGAAGCTGATCAGCGGAAGGGGTGGTAGGTTTAAGTTTTTGGATAAGAGATTGTATATAGGAGGTAGATACTGGTTGTAGTTGAAGGGGAGGAATGGTATTTATTAAGGTATTTGGAGGTAGTTGAGAAGTATCAGGAGATAGTGGGTTGGCTAGAGTTTGTATTGAATTGGTGAAGAAGGAATTAAAGTTATTGGCTGTTAGTGTGGGATTATCAGGGTCAGAATCCTGAGGGTTGGGTGTAATTATTTGACCAGGGGTCAGCAGACTATTGATGCTGGACCAGAATTTTTTGGGTTCCTTTTTGGTAGTTTTTTGAAGTTGAAAGTAATAGTTCTTTTTGTCTGTAAGAATGGCTTTTTTTGTACTGTTTCTAAGCTCTCTAAACCTTTGGTGGTCTATTTGACTTTTGGTGGAGCACCATTTATGCCAAGATTTATTTCTGAGGGTGATTTTATGCTAAGTATTTGTGGTTAGCCAGGGAGCAGTTTTAGTTTTAGTTCTAATGGTTCGACTTGGGGCGTGTTGATTAAGTATTGCTAAGAATGTTGAGTTGAAGTGTTCCACTGCTTTGTTGAGTGGGAGATGTTTTAGAGGGGCCCAATGACATTGGAAAAGTTCAGCTTGAAACCGATCAGGGTTAAACTGTTTCTTTGAATGAAGAGTTCTAAAGGTTGTGGGTAAGGTTAAGTTGGTTTTGCTTCTAATTATATAGGTTAGTGAGTGGTCACTAAGGTCGTCAGGAAGAATACCTGTTTGGTAGGTTTGCAGGGGGGTATTAGTGAGAATCCAGTCTAAGGTAGAAGCTTTATTGTTTATTTTATTGGTTCTAGTGGGAGTATTGATAAGTTGTTTGAAGCCAAAGAAGTTGATATGTGAGGTAGGGTAAGCATTGTTACAGGAATGCCAATCTATATTAAAATCACCTAGGACTAGTGTTTCTTGTGGAAGTTTGATAGAGAGTTGGTAGAGTATATCTTCAAGGGTATTGATGTTATTTCCAGGGGGGAGATATGCACAGATGATGTTAATGGCTTTATTGGTATTGATTTGTATTTTAGAGCTAATTACTTCAGCATAATTATTTTGAGTAAGAGTTAGGTCTAGAGGAATCAGTTTAAGTTTTGCTTTATACAGAATGGCTACCCCACCTCCTTTCCTATTAGTGCAATCAAACCTAATAATGCTATAACCAGGTGGGGTAATTTCGATGTCTTTAATTGAGGGTTTTAACCAAGTTTCTGATAGGCATAAAATATCAAATTTCTCAGTTTCAAGAAGGGCATGGAGTTGAGTAATTTTGTTACAGATACTACGTACATTAAGATGGGCAATGGACAAAGAGTTTGAAGGTTTAGAGTAAGAGATAGATAAAGGTTTAGTTAGGTTTTGTTCTATGTTGGTTGTAATGTGATGTGGACCAGGATTGGGGTGAATATCACCATCTTGTAGTAAGTGGGGAAGAGAAGGATATATCTGTGGTTTAAGATTATGGTGAATGTCATTTGTTTTTTTGGTATAGGTTTTTCTGAACTTGCAGTGTACTAATCTGTGATATTTGGCTAGAAGGTAGATGGACTGAGAGGGTGAATGCAAATAGGATGAAGATAAAGGTGTTGTTAATGTGGAGGTACTTTTAGAGTGCAGTGGAGTAGAGAGAGTCTGAGAGTATTCGTAAGAAGTTATGATGTAGGAAGTTACAAGAGATGATAATAGTAAAAAGATGAGTAGTCTTAGTAATGCAGGTATAGATAGAGTAGGCATAGTGGTCTCAAAGGAGTTATGCAGAGAAGTAGGAGGAAGTGAGATGAAGTAAAGTTTAAAGAAAGAAATTAGAAATTAGAGAGGGTGGGGTAGGAGGTAAGGATATAATGTGGTAGGAATAGTGTTTAAGAAAGGGGAGGGGAAGTAATTATGAGAACAGAAGGTGTAATGAACTCAGAGAGTTGTGTAGAGATTTGATTGGATAGGAGGTTTAAAGGGGTGTGTTCCTATTAGAGATAAAGGTAGGACCCCTGGGGGTGGGTGGGAATTGGGGGTAGGGTGGGGAGCGGAGTGAGCCCGCAGGGCGAACGGAGCGGGAAGAGAAGAGGTCCAGGAGAAAAACAATCAGTGAAGTGCTCAGAAAGAAGGTAAGTAAGGCAAGGGGAAGTAAATATATTTGGTGTCAAGAGGTAGGAGCAAGTAGAAGCTAGAAGTATCAGAGCAAGTGGAAAGAGAAAACTGGAGCAGAAAGGGGCTAACAGTAGGTAAGATAGAGAGTTTGCTAGGTAGAGGAGGTTTCCAGAGGAAAAACCCTAATAGAAGGGGCCACCTAATTACCACAGGGGATATTTCAATACTTGCTGCTTACAAGGCTTATGATTTAAAGCGAGAGGCAAGTAGCTAGGGATATTATTGGCAAATATATGATCAGTTGGTTGAGAGGAGGAGGGGGGGTAGTTGCTGGCTGCTGGCAGTGCTGACCTTGGGTTGTACAACTTCACTGGGAAAGAAAAATACAAAAAGATTAAGACAAGCAGGAGCTCTAGGTCATACTTTCTATTACTTTTCCACATGTAGGCTCCACAAGGTGGGATAACTTTTGTTCCTTAAATTAGTTGAGGAGAATAGCAGGTTTGGATGGGATGCAAGAACCCAGACCTAAAGGTGGTCAGGAGGATTTTACTGTTTCTATTACTTTTCCACGTGTAGGCTCCACAAGGTGGGATAACTTTTGTTCCTTAAATTAGTTGAGGAGAATAGCAGGTTTGGATGGGATGCAAGTACCCAGACCTAAAGGTGGTCAGGAGGATTTTACTGTTTCTATTACTTTTCCACGTGTAGGCTCCACAAGGTGGGATAACTTTTGTTCCTTAAATTAGTTGAGGAGAATAGCAGGTTTGGATGGGATGCAAGAACCCAGACCTAAAGGTGGTCAGGAGGATTTTACTGTTTCTATTACTTTTCCACGTGTAGGCTCCACAAGGTGGGATAACTTTTGTTCCTTAAATTAGTTGAGGAGAATAGCAGGTTTGGATGGGATGCAAGAACCCAGACCTAAAGGTGGTCAGGAGGATTTTACTGAAGGAACGCCAAAGGTAGGAATGCACAGCAGCCAGGGAAATCTAATGTATATATATATATATATATATATATATGTATATGTATGTATATATGGGTCTACTTTACATGGCCGACTGTTCAGAAAGCCGACTTTCATATGGCCGAGACCATATGATCGACTTTTGAAAAGCCGACCATGTAAACTAAACACATAAAACACAACAAATACTTACCTTTAACTGTTAGCAGGGGGGCTATGCCCTCCTGCACCCCCCGTGGGGGGCTCCACCCCCCCACATCCCCCCCGTAACTTAAATATACCAACTCCGAGATTGCACTATGGTGTGGAAGAAGGAATTTTTCCTATTCCGCACTGTACTGAGATAGTGGTTCCCCATGGTTGGCTTTCTGAAAGTCAATCATATGGTCTCGGCCATATGAAAGTCGACTTTCTGAAAAGTCAACCATGTGAAGGGGACCCATATATATATTTATATATATATATATATATATATATATATATATATATATATATATGTGTAGGTATATGGGTCTACTTTTTCTTATTGAAAGCTCATGCTTTCAAGAAGGAAAAGTACGACCGCATTTATGCGAAAGTGCACTTAAGCGAAAGTGCACTTTCGCAACTACCAGTTCACCGAACTGGTAATATCAACAAAAAAAACAGTACAAAGGCATTTCTGCAGGGGAGCAAGCACCCCTGCACTACTTTTTATATCTATATATATATATATATATATATATACTAAGTCTGAGATTGCACTACAGTGGACAAATGGGTATATTCCCTTGTCCCCACCGTAGTGTGCTACGGTACTACAGTGTTTTTTGTTTTGTTAATATTACCGGTTCGGTGAACTGGTAGTTGTGAAAGTGCACTTTTGTTAAGGGCACTTTCGCATAAATGGGGTCATACTTTTCCTTTTCAAAAGCATGAGCTTTTGATAAAAAAAAAAGTAGACCCATACACACACACACACACACACACACACACACACACACACACACACACACACACACACACACACACACACACACACACACACACACACACACACACACACACACACACACACACACACACACACACACACACACACCACTTTAACTATTACTGGAGATACAGGCACCTGTAAGAAACAAAGGAGTTTATAACTGAATTTCTTAAAAGTCAGGATCCTTACCTTGTTAAAAAAGATTTAGATAACTCTGTAGCTCATGTTCACCTTAATTATGTATGCTAACCCTAACCATAATTCTAATCCTACTTCTGTCCCTATCCCAAACAAACATGTTATTAAAAACCCTTTCTATAACAGTATCACTACTCAGATGACACTTGAGCTCAGTCTTGTAGTGATGGTTTACTGATGTGGGGCTTTTTTTAGAGGGAGAAAAGTATTTAGTCTTTTGTGATTCACACTTATGAATCATTTAGTGTTTTGTGATTCTCTCTTTTTTGTTTTACCATTTGTGATACTCTCTTTTGAGTATTTTACCTTTTATGATACACTCATAAACATTTAGGTGTCTAGCTATATGATTCCCTTACGTTTGATTGCACTTATTTAATATCGAACAAAACACACAGAGAAAAGTAAGATCAAAGATATGTGAGTCCAAATAACCTAAATATCGAACTTGAGAAACTTCCTTTCCTGATCCAATTTGTGTGAATAGTGGCAGTGCTACCTCAGTAATGTGTGCTAACCCTAATGCTACCCCAGTCCCAACCCTAACCCTACTCCGTACCTTAAAAACCCCTCTTGTAACACTGCCAGTACACAAGCCACACTCATACACATCAGCATGTATTAACACTCAGTACAAAAATGAAATCTATTCATTTACCTAACTCTGACCCTAACTATAAAATACACACACTGGCATGCAAACACACAGTACCTATACCCTTACCTAAACTGTACCCTAACCCTAACTCACACACACACACACACTCACACACACACACACACACACACACAAACACACACACACACACACACACACACACACACACACACACACACACACACACACACACACACACACACACACACACACACACACACAGTCTAACACTCTCTGAATCCCCACTCACCTGTTTCAAAGAAACAGCATTTTGAAATATTGGACATTCAACTATCTAAGCATTAGGCACTCTCAGCAACCCCTAGCATTTGTCATCCAAAGCAACATTTG